>NC_064863.1:19182389-19187389 GCF_024139225.1 Suncus etruscus | reverse complement strand
AAATATATGCATAGATGTGTATTTTTGGTACTGTCAGTAATTAAATACAGGATCACAAAGATACAAGGTAAGTATTCTACAGATGAATTACATTTCCTTCTAAATATTTTAGTTTTCTTTTATTTCTGCTTGGGAGCCATATTTCATAGTATTTGAGGCTCTTCCTAATTGTGTGCTTGGAGACCAAAAAGTACAGGCATCAAGTCCAAGCTTCCAGAATGCAAAACATATGCTCTGTCCATTGAGCTTACTCTCTGACTCAGGAGTCTAGCAATACGAAAAATGTCATTCTGCATCCATCAAGATAAAACTCATTATGTCTGACACCTAACAAATTACTTAAAAGCAGGTAACAAAGCAGAAAAAAACATGAACTATAATAAAGAGTAATCTCAACCAATTGAAACTGACACAGATGTGACACAGATGTTAGAATTAGCAGGCAAGGATATTGAAGCAGTTATTATAACTGCAATCCATATGCTCACCAAGCTGAAGGGAGAAGTGAACATATTATGTAGAGATGTAGGGTATATTTTTTTTTTAAAATTGTATTTTATTAAAGAACTTTATAAAATTATTCATAGTTAAGTTTTTAATTTGAAAAATTATTTAAACACCATAATCATGTTGGGTTTTATACATACAGTATTTCAGTACCGATTATACCACCAGTGTCTACTTTCCTTTACAAGATTACTAGGTTTTCCCCCATGACAGCCCCTTCCACTGCCAGTCTCTCACTTAACAGGCACATTTTTCTTTGATTAAGTTAGGTATAAAGGAATAATAATCAGACATTTCCAATCCACAGAATCAAAAACACTGAAAACACGAGATCCAAATTGGAACATGTTTTTAAAGAACTCATTAAGAATATAAAGATGAATTATTATGTATGAAAGTAAATGCACAGTTGAAGGATTAATAAAAAGTATAATTTTTATTTTATATTTTTTAAATTTTAATCAAAGTGGATTACAAATCTTTCACAGTAATATTTTAAGTACATACTGATATTGAATCGGGGTGTTCCCACCACCAATGTTGTCCTCCCTTCACCCCTGTTCCCAGCATGCATCCTATATCCCCTTCTTTTATTCACCCCCAGGCTCTAGTATAGGGGGCCCTTTTAAGAAAAAAAAGTAAACCTAAAGATATAGCAATAAAAATGATTTAAATCAAACATATGAATGCAGTTGCTATATTCCAATTGGGCAGCTTCATAGATTCACTCTTTTTTTGAACGAAAAGCAAACTGAGTTTTGAAAGATCATGGCTACACCGGTCCTCTCAGTAGAAAGCTGGCAATCTTGGGAGGAGGAGGATGAACCAAGCCCCTGCCTTGCCAAAACCACATCACACTGCCTCCATCACTCAGAATTTCTACTTTCCTGATGACCTTGCCTCATCACTGACCCTCTATGCTTCTTCTTGGGGCACCAATATGACCAAATGTCAGGTATGCCAGTTATAGGACTAATATCACCAAGGCTTCGTAGAGAAAGTGTGGGCACCCTTCTCCCAAATCTTCCTTTTTTGGGAAGCCTGGCAGCTGTAACCATGCCCACAAACCATGTTTAACCATGTTAAAACCAGGCCAGCTCGATAGAATCACTCTTCTCTCAAAAGAGAATAAACTGAGCCAGGGAAGATCATTGAGACACCAGCTCACAGAGCAGAAAGCTGTCAGTCTCAAAAAAAAAAAAAAAAAAAAAAAAGTCTAATGAGAAATATATGAAAAAAAAAAAAAGAAAAAAAGGAGAGGGCAGGCCAAGCCCCAGCCCTGCCAAAGTCATTCCTTCCTGCTCCCTCCACCATCCACAATGGTGATTTCCCCAATGTTCATGCCTCATCACTGACTCCCTAGTATTTCTTTCAAGGACACCAATCTGACCACATGTCAGGTATGCCAGTTGTTGGGCTGATATCACAACAGAGCTTCTTGGAGTGAGTGGGGCACCTTCCTTCTTCTAGGAGTCCTACTGCCCTAAAATTCGTAGTATCAGAAACAGTGCTGTGGTGCTGGAATAGTGGTGCAACTGTAGGGCATTTACTTAGCACACGGCTGACCTAGGATGGACCATGATGGTTCGATCCTCCAGAGTCCCATAATGTTCCTAGCCAGCAGCGGTTTCTGAACTCATAGCCAGGAGTAACCCCAAGGCGTCATCAGGTGTGGCCCCATAACATAAAAGAAAACAAACAAAAACAAAAAGAAAAGAAAAGAAACAGTGCTGTGAAACTCCGGACTTTAATTGTTTAATTCCTCTCACATCAATAGGAACACACCAATTGAACAGAATAAACAGCGAACAAGAGCTTACTAAACCTTCTGTCATTGTATTAATGACTTCATTGGAGATACAATAATTTTAACAAATGTAGTTGCTACTGTATGTTTTTTTTCTTTCTTTTTAATTATGTTCCTTTTCTTTTTTATCTATTCTTTCTTTTTTTAATACATTTGCTTTCACTTATCTGAAAATAAAGGTATTATGATCAACTATTTCAACTGTGATGCATTTTTAAAAATAAAATTTTTATTTTTATTTTATTTCAGAGAAATACAAGTGGTTAATAAAGATATTAAATTTTACAACAAAGGAATACTCCAATTTTCTAATTATAGCATTATTTGGAATGGAAATTTTATTAGCATCAATATTCTCAATATAAATTAGTATGATAGAAATGGAATATTCCTAGTTTATATATCAAGAGAATACAACTTAATTTATCCTTTTAGAAATTAATTTTATTTAATACATTACAATACTTAAAACACAATAAATATATGCAATTGTATAAAAATGTAAAGTTTTACAAAACATTAAAAATGTTTAAAATTTTAAAGATTCTATAGTACTATTTCTACAAATATTTTGAAGACCAGACAAATAAAGAAAGTTGTGTTGAATCTACACTATATAATAAAATGTATAAAAGCCTTAAGAATTATTAGTATGTTTTATGTAAATTTGCATGGTAATGCAATATAATTTTTCTAGAAAATAATACTGTTGGGGGAGGGAAAAAGAAAAAAAAGAAAAAAACAGAAAAAAAAGAAAATAATACTGAAACTATTCTAATCCTAATTTAAAAATGGTATATTATTTGGTGTCATATATGCACATGTTTACATATGGCTTAAGATACATAAATCTATTAAAAGGAAATAATATGTGGGATTCATTTTGTAATTTCTGCTATTTAATGCAGACTAGCATATCAAGATAGATATTTTTCACAATTTGTTATGACTTGGAAATTGTAATATGTACATCAAAATTTTCTTGTTTTAATTTGATGAAAATAAACTTTTAATATATACTTCTAGCATAACTTTCTTATCTAGTGATATTTAATTTCTAAAGCCTTCATCTATTTAAAAATAAGGTTATTAAAATATCAAATAATTACATATTAATGATATTAAAATATTTTATTAATTTTTAGAGCATGTCTTAATAATTTATAGCTCTTTCTTCAGTAAGCACTAACTGTTATATTCAGGATCTTTGGAAACTACTAAAATATATTTTTCAATGCATACCTCCCAGGAACCTTGTAGTTTGGTAATTTTTTAGTTCTTTTTCATTATTATTAAATCACCATAAAACTTAGAGTTAAAAATTTGTTGGTAGTTGACTTTCAATCATACAATTTTCTAACACTTATCCCTCACTAGTGTTTATTTCCCTAGTACTATCCCATTGACCCACCCTTGCTTATAGTTGGTATTATGTAAGAGATTTAATATTTTAATATCTAAGATAAAGTCAAAAGAGTTGTATAAATTGAAAATTGATCTCAATTAAAGATAAGTGAATAACAAAATATTTTGTGTCTAAATTAGCTTACTAAATTCTGATTCACATTATTGAAGGAAAAATGATTCAAAAGGGGCACAGGAGAAATGAAAAAAGAAATATCAAACTGATATACTTTTATTTGAGACAGACAGGGGCACAAAAATTCCATGTAGCAACACTATCCACTTATTTTATGACTTATGATATCTCTAAAATAAATATATTCACAAAAATAAGCAAATCCAAAGAATAAAATAAATAAAATGAGCAAAAAGTGTATATTTTTAATCTATTTTTGCTGAGCTAGAAAATACAAAAAAGAGAATAGCCATTTAGATACTGAAAGAAGACAATTTTGGATAGTTGCGTTAGAGTCACATATTAAGGAAGACAGCGGGATGTACAATTCAGGGACGCCCTTACATAGGGCACGATCGCAGTGCTCTGCAGTTCTGTTCTCTCATGCAGATTCTGTCATACAATTGCATATGCATTCAATAGTTGTAATAAATGTATTACATTGTCGAAGTTAATGATAGAGAACACTAAGTGCATGGTATATTTCAATACTTTGTGCTACATGAGTCATTATTGGAAAATCTAAAATAAATTTGGGTTGGATCAGATAAATTCCTCAAAGGACTCCACATAGACTTTGTGTGGAGAACTCCTGGGCCAATCCTGGCAGAGCATGGTCCCCCACCTAACACTTTGGAAAAATTATCCCCTCGAAGTATATATCCAAGAGTAGCTCCTGACCATCGCTAGACATGACCCTAAAAGCAAGCAAACAAAAGTTTATGTTGAAAATATCTGTACAGAAGAATAAACGTAACAGTAGTTCTTTTGTTCAGAAAAAATACAAAAATCAGGGCCCGGAGAGATAGCACAGCGGTGTTTGCCTTGCAAGCAGCCGATCCAGGACCAAAGGTGGTTGGTTCGAATCCCGGTGTCCCATATGGTCCCCCGTGCCTGCCAGGAGCTATTTCTGAGCAGACAGCCAGGAGTAACCCCTGAGCACCGCCGGGTGTAACCCAAAAACCAAAAAAAAAAAAACAAAAAAAAAATACAAAAATCAGAGGAGTTTTTAATGTAGTAAAAGAATATTCAACTTAGAATTCTATGCATAGTGTAAACTTTCAAAAATAAATACTAAATATATTTTTCAGTTATACGAAATATAAA
>NC_064863.1:19032389-19177389 GCF_024139225.1 Suncus etruscus | reverse complement strand
ACATATGAAAAATTGATTTCTATAAAAAGGTACAAAAGAAGTTTACTGGAAGAGTATAATATTTTACTTAAAATTATGGAATATCTATAGTAGGATAAATAAACATTAAACTATCTACTAAAATGAATAAAAATGACTTAAGATTGGCCATATTCTAAGTAGAAAAACTAAAAATGAAGAACTTTTAAAATAAAATATATGTTCTTGGAATACATAAATATTTATTATATGTATTACTAAAACAATGATTTATAAAAAAATTGGTATCGTTCTGAATCATAAAAACAAACAAAATTCTCTCACTTCTTAAAGACAATACTTAGAAAAGAAAAATAAAGTCAGCATTGGGAGAAATTTTGAAAATTATATATCATTAAAAACTGTACAGACCACATAAGTAAATCTTAAATTTCAATAACCAGAAAGCAAACAACCCAGTAACAAATAAGTAAAACAATCTTCACTAAGTAAATAAACAAGAATGATAAATAAACAAAGCTTGTCATCATTTAGTTTCTGCCAATGAAGTTCATAATGAGATACCACAGCATATATATTAGAGTGGTTGAAGTTATAAAAATTGAACATAGAAAATGTTGTGAGTATACAGTGCACAGAAAATTTTACAATATTTTGTTGAGAATGTAGTTAAAACCAAACTTTTAAAAGTTGATGTTTCTTAAAACTTAAACCTACAACTACGTTGCAGATCTTGTCCTATGACAATTTTAAAAAATACATTTATATAAACACACTTGAATGTTCATAGTCCTTTGATGTTTAAAAATAATGGGACAAAAATCTAAGCACAGGGGAATAGATAAATAAATTGTAAGTTATTCCTGAAATGCACTGCAAATGAACAAGAAACAGGACTGAGAAATCGATACACACAAACACAAGGATGATTCTCAACGAGAATTATGCTGAATGCGAGGACTTAAGCATATTGTATAATGCTTAATAATATTCATAGAAAACTCTACAAAATATAGGTAACCTATTTTGACATAGATTGACTAGTGGCAGCTGCTGTGGTACAAGGTATGCACACAAGAAAATATTTGGGTCTATTGTTAAAATTATTATCTTTATTACTGTGCACATTTCTCAGGAATACACATGTCTGCAACATTTATCAAATCGTACAACTGAAATATATGTATTTCAGCATAAATCATACCAATCAATAAACTGTTAAAAGATAGTGCTCTGGGGCTGAAGAAATATACAGTGGGTAGGGAACTTGCTTTACATGAGGCTAAATTAGTTTGGTCTCTGGCACCACTGTTTCCTCTCTGAGCCTCACCAGGAGTGGTCTCTGAGAGCAAAGCCAAAAGTAAGAACTGAGCATCTCCAAATATGGCCCAAATAAACAAAACAGAATAAATTTAAAACAGCTACAAGTATATATTATTGCATAGTGAATATCTATTAAAAATAATAAATTAGTGGATGAATGAATTAATTACCTTTGGATCTGCACTATTTATAAAATAAAATGTGGAAAATAAGCAGATTATGTAATAAAAACATCATAGCTTAGAAGTCATCAAATTTTCTTCTACAAAAAATCTTATAAATAGAAGCCAGAGCAATAGCACAGTGGCAGGGCATTTGCTTTGCACTCTGCCTTCCAGGGAGATACCTGGTTCAATTCCTGCATCCCATGTGGTCCTCCCAGCTTGCCAGGGGCGATTTCTGAGTGGAGAACCAGAAGTGACCCCTGAGTTTTGCTGTGTGTGGCCCAGAAACAAATCACTCATTTATTTAATCAATAAAGTTTAAGAAACTCTTTTAAATAGTACCATCTTTGCAAGGGATTCAGTGCTGAGATTTTAATCAAGGTCTCACGCATGCAATATAAGTATTGAAACTTTCAGCCATAACCCTCAGCCTCTTACAATATCTTAATAAAGGAAAAATATAGAAAAGTCTGAACTTCTCTCCTAATACAGTAAAATTATAAAATGACACTAAAAAAAACCTAACTCGCATTTTTGCTATTTTATTGCTAAGGGAAAATACTAATTATAATTCAATGAATTACTAAATCCTGTTCAAAATAATCTTTTTTAGTAAGTGTATTCATAATCAGCTCAAGAATATCTATATTCTCCAATTATATAAAAGAGTTTTTCCGAAAATCTAGAAAACAATAATTGGAGTGGATCATTTTTATTGCAGAGCGATTGCTCATTTTACAAGAAAGTTCACAGAGGAATTATTGAAATACCAGAGTTTACCAGTGCATTCAACTGATAGTTATCAGATCATTAACTACTTTAGAGGATGAGGTCCAGTTGGAGAGAAAATGAAGGTAATATACAAAATAGAATATCAGAAGCACTTTGAATTGATTTTATACCAGAAACTAGAGCTTAATATCTTGTGAAAAAAAAGTATGAAATTCAATGAAAAAAGTATGTATATTTAACAAAAGTTCAGATTGAAATCTTTTAAAGATGATAATTTAAATGGGAATAGGAATAACATGATAGGAATACGAGTGTTTAGAATGCTTGGATCAAAGATTTATGTGATCTAAATAAGCCGTGGCAAATCAAACTCATTTATAAATAAATTCAACATTCACTTAAGAGCCACTAGTGCTATTCATTCCCCAAATGGGCATATACAAGGACATTTGAGAGTAGCATCCCAAATCTCACACTACATTTTCTAAACCTCCTTAGACCACCTTGTCTTGTCAAGTATGTCTCCTTTTAGCCAAGGGGACCCAGAGTTGATGAGCCAAGTATATTTCTTTCTTCCTCATTTGCTATTGTAGCATGGATTAAGTGATGTGTGAAACAATGCTGAGTATGAATCTATGACCCCCGTAATCTATAAAATCATAATATGTGAGTATGGTTTTCCATTAGCATGCAAGGCAGAGATTCAGACCTGTACAGATCTTTTATTCCAGTCAGAAAAATATATGAGATGTGGCTACATAGCAACCATTTAACTGGTTCTTCCAGACCCTATATTCCACTACAATGATCTTTATCACTGAGAAGAGTCATGATGTATCTCACTTGTATTAAAAAAATTGTCATAAATGGCTGAGTTAAAACAACAAAGCAAGCTAACTAATTAAAGTTCTTCATCACAGTCTGTTTTGATTTTACTGGAAAACCAATGGTCATGAGTAAAGCAAACAATTTCTTGGTTATATTAAGTCCAATCATGAATGATAAACCATCTATGGTACTCAGTGTAGTACTACTAAATACTAACAACTAAGTCTTACTAGACACAACCAAGTATCACAGGACAGGGTATCCCCAAATCTGCCTTTACTGTCCTTTTCGATTGTTTTATTGGGAGTACACACTCAGTAGCTTTCCTCCTGGGTTACTTATGACTCTGTGTTAAGAAATGACTACTGGAAGGCTTGGGGGACCATATGGGATTATTGGTATTGAACTCGAGCTAGCTGTGTACAAGACAAACACACTACCCACTGTGCTATCACTCCATTTCCAGAGTTTTTCTTAGGGATCAGTCCTGGTGAAGCTTGGAGTGAGCTTAAGATGTGTGGGGGATTGAATATAGGTGAGCTGCATGTAAGGCAAGAACCCAACCCACTATATTATCCCTGAAGACCTTTAAATTGGAGCTAGTTTTTGCAAAACCAAAGAAGTGTTTTTTTTTTTTTTTGTTTTATATTGTTTTTGCTTTGGGGCCAAACCCAGTGACTCTCCAGGGTTACTCCTGGCTATGCGCTCAAAAATCGCTCCTGGCTTGGAGGACCATGTGGGATGCCGAGGGAAAGAACTGCAGTCAGTACTAAATCAGTGCTTGCAAGGCAAACTCCCTACCGTTGTGCCACCACTCTGGCTGCCCAAAAGTGGTATGTTTTTAAGTATTGCATAAAATTCAAGTTCATATATACACGTATACATATTTGCAAAATGTCCTTTATATTGCAAAGTAAAAATGAATGTAAGAAGGCAGTTATATAAGTTTCCAACATTTGTTCATGAAAGTTTCAATGTGGGAGTGATTCAGAAGGAAATCAATAAGAGTGATGACAGATTGAATATGGGTAATGAAGGATTGCAAAATATTAAGGATGTCTTCCAGGCTTTCTTGTCAAAGGGATGGAAAAACTTTCTCTGGTGTCACAACTCTTATGGTACCCTAAAGCAGTGCTCTCTGCCTATAAACACATTATTTTTTTTAAAGGAACTCATTATTTGTTGATTTATACCTAGCTGCTAACACAATGTCAAATTTTTCAACATGCTTTGATGCATTTAATTATCTAAGAAATTATGTGAGGTAGGTCCTTACTACATTTACCAATTTAATGACAAAAATATATCAAGACTCTACATGATGTAAAAATATTCAAGGTTGGGGTCAGAGCAGTGGTGCAGAAGGTTAGGTTTGCCTTGCACGCCCTAACCTAGGACAGACAGCAGTTTGATCCCCAGGTGTCCCATATGATACCCCAAGCCAGGGGCGATTTCTGAGCACATAGCCAGAAGTAGTTCCTGAGAGTCACCAGGTATAGCCCCAAAACAAAAACAAAAACAAAAAAAAAAAAGAAAGAAGAAAGAAAGAGAAAAAATAAGAAAGAGAAAGAAAAAAGAAAGAATGACAGAAAGAAAGAAAAGGAAAGAGAAAGAAGAAAAGAAAGAAAGAAAGAAAGAAAGAAAGAAAGAAAGAAAGAAAGAAAGAAAGAAAGAAAGAAAGAAAGAAAAAGAAGAAAATGAAAGGTATGAACTGAATCTGAAACAAATCCAAGAGTTATACTTGGAAATTACACTGGAAAAGTATGAGACATATAAGAGGAGTGAAATGCAGAAGTGGAGTTGGGAGTGGAAGACATGATCAAGTTTAGGGGTACCAGTTACAAGATAAAAAAGAAACATGATTGTGGTTTCAACATGGCAGTAGTACCATAAGGATAGAATTTATGAGTTTAGAGGATTGTATTTGTTTGTTTTTTGGGGGCCATGTATGGTGTTTATTTTAGCTAAGGGTAATTCCTGGCTCCGCATTCAAGAATTACTCCTGTACTCAGGAGTTCATATGGGATGCCTAGGAGAGAACCTGTTTAGATGTGTAAGGTTAGCACCCTGCCAGCTAGCTGTACTACCACTCTGACCTGAAGTTAGAGTTTTTATGGAAAGAAAATATTTTCTGAACTTAAACAGAGAATAGTTTTTTGTTGTTGTTGTTGTATGTAAAGATAGGTCACAGTGATGTTTAATAATAAAATATCCAGAAGGAGATAGTACAGTGGTTAGGTACTTGCCTTACATGCAGCTGATCAGAGTTTGATCTCTGGCACCACATATGGTCCCTGCCAAAAAGTGATTTATTTTTTTAGAATTTATTAAATATAATTTTTATTTTAATTCCAGTGGCTTACATATCGTTAACAATATTTTAGGTACATATTAACATAAAATTAGGGGAGTTCCCATCACCGAATTGTCCTCCCTTTACCTCCGTTCCTGTCCTTCTTCCCATATCCTCTTCCCTTACCCCCGGGGCTGCTAGAATAAGTGGTCCTCCCCTCTGTGGTACCCAAGCCAACAATCAGGGCCCTCTGGAGAGAATAGTTTTTTTAAAGATAAAGATGGAGGCCCTGATTGCTGGCTTGCATACCATTGAACTACAGAAAGAATTATACATTGAATGCGTACATAGGTCAGTTTTAAAATGAACATTTTATTTTTATTATTTCTGTAAATCTTCTTTACTATCCTTTAAGATTGATGCTATTTTTCTTATTTAAGTTGGAGATTCAGACAACTCAGAATGATTTTGCAACTTGCCAATTTTGAATCTCATTCACTGAGCTAGAAAACACAAAGGGAGAGAGAGAGAGCTGTTTGCAGAATGAAAGGTGACAATTTTGGACAAGTTGCTTTTGAGTCATACATTAAAGAAGACAGAGGGATGTGTGGCTCAAGGGAGCACCATTTACACAGGGCATGACCACTGTGCTCTGGTGTTCTGTTCTGTCATGTACCTGCCAGTGGACACTTCGCCATGCAACTAGATATGCATGTCTGGCACACAACATAAAGCACTAAGCTGTTTCTATCTAAAATTTCTATCTGAAACATAAGGTTATAGTGCCCAGAATAAAAGAAAAAGCCCCTTGATAAATATTTATTTGGTGGATGTGAACTTAATGGTAATTGAAGCTTGAGTATGAGATCATTTCAGAAGCATTGTAGAGAAAAGGGCTGATGACTTGTGCATTTTAGAACTAGGCAAGAGACAAAGAGTCATGATAAGATTTTGAAGCATTAGACAAGATAGAAAGATTAGAACCAGAAGGGTTGTGTGTCAAAATTACAAGAACACAGAACCTTCTAAAAGATGCATGCATACTCAGAAGCACTAAATGAAGGGCTGGAAAGATTTAATGCAGATAAGATGCTTGCCTTGCACACACTTGGCCATATTCTCTTCTATCACCCCATAAAGTTTCCCAAGCTCCATCAAGACTGGTCCTAAATGACAAAGCCAGGAGCAATCCCTGAGCACCACTAGTTGTGGCCCCAAAGTAAAAACCAAAAGATACACAAAATAAATGGAAGAGGCACAAATTTGTAAACTACAAAGTATGGAGGACATCTGTCAATCCAATGGATTTAGAGATTACAAGTAAAATTATACATTTCAGTTTGCAAAATGCTTTTTTGGATAATATTTTTTTTTATCTACCACCTATTGTTATCAATGAGTTTATCCTTAAAAGTTGTCTGGTCACCTGATGGATATAATAGGGCGATTTAATTTTCATAGTAAAATAAGATTTAAATCTATTAGAAAAAATAATTAGATGATTATGATTGTTGTTTACATGAAAAACTTCCACCTTATCTCCCAATTGATACAGCTAAAGCAATGTTGTAGGACTCAAAAGCCTTGCATAATGTAGTCAGACTTTGATTTGACCATTATTTTAAATGTGAAACTGGTTGATCAGCAGAGTGACTGAATTATGACTTGGTTCATGAATAGCAATCAGCTTTTCCCTTAATAAATCTAGGCTCCCAAAATAGGTAGCATATGAACTCTTCTTAATTAGAATAAAAGAATCTAGAGAACATAGTTTCCTATGTTTTTCTCTATACAACGTATATTTATTATGCTTGCTATATAGAACCCATGAACTACCAACACATACCAATTTATAGAAAGATATGCCAGACATAAAAATAGATGCTTCATTGATATCCAAATAATAGCTAATATTTGAATACTTATTTACTAGTCTGAATTTTTAACATAATGATCATACAAAATTTTCAAAATAATCCTGTATATTTAGCATTGATATCATGACATTGGTCAGTAATCTCCAGAAAAGAAGATTCAAGAGTATCTGAGTTGGCAAACAATAATACTAGGTAGTGTAAAGTATGTTTAATTTTGCATCACCTTGCTCTTCTTTTATCTCATATTATCTACAAGTTAAACATAAATATTACTTTTCTCTGATATAGATAAGAAAGTATATGGTGAAAACTGAGATACTTCACATCACATTTTAAACCATGTATTTTCACTCTTGGAGATAAATCAGGCTGATGTTCACTGCAAGGAAGAAGCAGTTTTTTTAATTTGTATTAATATTATTGATCATTTTAATTTTTATCTAGACTGTAATTTACAGTGATTTTACAAAAGGGTTCCAATATTCATATCTCTAATGTCATAAACCCATGATCTTATCCCTTCAATACTGATAGAAGTCTTCTTCTCATGATGATATTCAGATTTCTAGAAGATGAATGGAAATAAGTATTCTCTTTCAGGGAAATAAAACGTGGCTATGGATAATTTGTATTAGCTACTAAAGAGAAGAAGGTCTATTTTCTCTCTGGGAATCTTGGATACCCCCAAAGAACTTGCTTAAATAACAGAATATGGTGAAAATGATTCAGGATTATGTGGCAAAATTCTAAATACCCATGAAGTTTATATCTATGCCTCCTGGAATAATTCCCTGAGAGAAGACAGTTGAATTTTAAGACATTAGAAAATAGTTCTTCAGAAAATGTAGAGAGCAAAATGATAAAACATCTCTACACATCTTAGTCTACACAATCCAGGCTGCTGACAAAGCATCACCTACAACATCCAGCACCAAAAAACACAACATATTAAACTAAGGAATATACCTGATAAAGCAGGTGCATAATTATAGCATATGAACTATTTCAGATAACTCCAGGCTTTTGAACCACCTGGCTCTCAAAGCCTACTAGTGAGCAATCATGGACTATATAGAAGTAATTTATGCTTTAATTTATCCAAAGTTACAACAAATATAATTGTTGTGCTTAATTGTGTTTGTTTGGGGGCCAAACTTAGCAGTGCTCAGCGACCACTGTTGGCCAACTTAAAGACCATCTGGAGAACTAGGGTTCTAATCTGTATTGATTTCATGCAAGACAAATGCCCTACCAACTGTACTATTGCTCTGGCCACAGTGCTGCTAATTTTTAAGGTGGCTTTTTAAGCAGCAATAGATAAAGAGAACATCTCAGGTGAAGCTTTCTCTATGACTTCATGATTGAATGCACTTCAAATTCAGAATTGTTAGACATGAAAACAGCACAGTAAAATTGAGTTACCCAGAACTCTTAGGAAATAAGTCAATCTTGATGATGGAATGAAGACATTTCAAAAGATGGAGATAATCAATCTTTTAAATGTTGGGACATTGTATTTTAACTATTAATGTGAAAGATTATGCATACGATCAGTTGTATATTAAAATATATATTAAATATGTCCCATGTTCTATGCTAATAGCTGCTTTAAAGTTTTTGGATAGTCAGAGACTTTGCTACTCATAGTGTAGACAGACAGGTGAGGGGAAGGAGAGATTTAATGCTGTTTGCCCAGTGTAACAAACAACAAAAACAAAAATAACAGGAATACAAAAAACAAAAAACAAAACAAAACAAAACAAAAAAAAAACAGGAGTCAAATTTCCAACTCAGGTTTGTCTGAGATACTTTGCAAGACAGGACAACAGAAACTAGTGATCTAGTCATAATTTTTTTGTGTTTATACCTTTTTAATCAACATTTTAAGTATTAGCCATATAAAAATAGTTGCATTGTTAAAAAATTGTATACACTTGGGGCCAGAGTGGGCGTAATCTGTAGGTGTCTGCCTTGCACGCGCTAGTCTAAGAGAAACTAGGTTCGATCCCCCAGAGTCCCAAGCCATGAGTGATTTCTGAGTGCATAGCCAGGAGTAACCCATGAATGTCACCAGGTGTGCCCCCACCCCCAAAATAGTATATACTCATATGTGAAATCTTCTCCATAATAAAGGCTGATAAATTTTGTAGGAATACATTTTGCTTGCATTTCTGAATGCCTTAGCTATGATTTAATCAATAAATCTGAGAAGGAAACAGCTTGCAGTTATCTAAGATGGCATCAATGATAAAATTCCTTCTACTTTTCTGGTGCCTCTTAGCTGAGCATTTAAAAGACTTTACAAATATTAATTAAGCCTTACAGGATTTTGATGAGGCCATGAAGCAGTTTAATTACTTTATATAAAGCAAAGTCAACTTCAGAATCATCTTTGGAAGTATTCTCCTTTGCTCTCAATGGCACAGACCCAAGAGTTTGGGAATGACTTGTATGCCTTCATTTATTTCCTAATGTTTAAGTTGTGTCACCATAATATAACCCTTTTTCATATTAAAAGACAGCAAAATTACATTGCCTATCTGATGGGAATTAATTTATTAATAAACAAACACTTCACATTTAGTGTCAGAAACTGTGCTATATATACACTCAAATGAGACTTCTTTTGAGTATGTGTCCTCTTAGAACCCCCAAACACAATAGGAACTTAGTAAAATAAAATATGGTATGTTTATAACTGTAAAAGTATGAAGTATTATTGGTGTTCAAATATTATTTTAACTGGAAAATCATTCCCTGTAATACCTGGGGAAGAAAAAGCTCTACTAAAACTTCACATGTATTTACTCCTTAATTTTCATGACAGTCTAGTTATGTAGTCATACTTAGTTCCCAAATTTTATAATCAAGACAGATTTTCTTGGATATCTGTGCAGGATGTATCACAGGTAGGATTTTAGTGCTATACATTGTCTGAAGAGTTTATATTCTTATTCTCTAGAGGAGTATAGGGAAAAGTTGGGTTAAGAGGAAGAAAAATAAATATTTACAAAAACGGCTGCAAAATAGAATTTTCTTTGCTACAAATAGATCTTATCTGCTAATATTTATCAATAAATACACTATAAAATATTTGCTATTTTTATATAATTGTTTGTATTTCTACCCGTTTTCAGTAATTATCTAACTTTCTTGAGATAATAGACTCAGCATTCAGTTTGTAAAATGGAGCCAGTTGTGAGCAGTAACTAAAATCGACCAAAGAAATTTATATATACATATATACACATTTCAATGCACACATTCATAAGTATACAGTTCAACTGCCCATGAGAAGTGGGCAGCAGTATAAGTAGTAGTAGCAAAATTTGCATTAAGTCATCATTTAACAAAATTAATTCATTTTTTCTCAAATCCCTGCTTTTCAGTTCCCCGTCAAAAAATTATTTAAATGACTAAACCTTGATCTACCACTCTTTTTTTATCACTTTTATTCAGAATCACTGTTCATGAGTTATTTTCTTCTGTTTCTCTTTTTATATATTGAAGCACTATCCCAAACCAACAGAATGCTCGAAACTAATTTCTGAGTAGGACTCAAGATTTTCATGACACTTAGGTTTTCATGAATAATGTTAATAATATAAACTCATGATCTCATATGATCTCATGCTAAGTAGACTTTACTCATTAGACCAGAAATATTACATTTTTTGACTGATCATTTCTTTTTTTTTGGGGGGGGGTTGCCACACCCATTTGATGCTCAGGAGTTACTTCTGGCTAAGCACTCAGAAATTGCCCCTGGCTTGGGGGGACCATATGGGACGCTGGGGGATCGAACCGCAGTCCTTCCTTGCAAGGCAGACACTTTACCTCGAGTGCTACCTCACCGGCCCCTGACTGATCATTTCTATGTGGCAAAGAATTAACTGATTTTGCATGCTTCCTCCACAAATATAAAGGGTATGTTTTGTGTGAAATTTATATATCTTTATACTACTCAACATTTTACATATTGACCTGATATTGTATTTTAATACAGTTTTTTTTAGTTGGTTATTTTAAGATTGAGAGGAAATGGAAAAAAACATCAATCAAATCAGAATTTACTTAGTTCCATTGAATAAAATGTAAATAGTATCTAGTTTATTGGGAAGAGAAAAATAAGTATATAGGTAGAGAATAGGCAATATGCACTGAGTTACAAGGATTTGAATATTTTAATGGGAATAATTTGTTACCAGAGAGATAGTACAACAATTATGGAACTTGCCTTGCATGTGGTCAAACCAAGTTCAATCTTCATCATCTCATATGAGATGAACACCTCCAGAAGTAGTTGCTGAGTGCAGAGCCAAGAGTAGACCCTGAGCATTGCTAAGTTTGACCCCAAAATGAAAATAAAATAAAAAATAAGTAAATGGACTAATTTATTTGATCTTAATATCTCAATAAATAATTCTGGAGAAAAGTGTACAACTGTGATATAATTAACCAGTATAACCTATACAGGTGATATATATATATATATATACATACATATATAGATATATGCTTTGACATGTGTGTGCAGGTAAACACACTCATGTGTATATTCACATTCAAACAAACATACACTTAGAGTTAGAAATAGGCTATAAATAAGAGGAAATAATATATGTAAGTCCTGAAGATTAGAGATTGTGGTGAATTTATGGCTATAGCTTTGCAGGGATAGAAATACAGATAGAGATACCAATTCATAAAATTTAGAGTAGGCATGTGTTTTAATTAGAAACAATAGAAATTAATCAGATATGAGAAAATTACTGATGGCCAAGAGAGACTACTTGAGACACTGTGTTAATGGACTCTTCAGCAATATTTTCTCAATTCAATTCCAGAAAAACCAGGTTTGGAAGACAATTAGTATAATCATTATTTAGGTTCAGAACTAAATTTGAAATATTTGGTAATTAATGAAATGAACTCTAGAATAATGCAGCCTATGTTTGGAGGTTGACTTGACCATTCACTAATGTAATGATATGGAACAGATAATTCTGCCTATTTTGGGTCTCTTTCTCTCCTATTTTTTTTCAAGATTAGCTGACTTTATGCGTAAGCTTTTTTTTTTTTTTTTTTTTTTTAGGCCACAGTGTTAGTTGTTCTGGATACTTTGTGAGATTTAAGCGATGTTAATATTCAAATTAGTTGCCTTTGAGTAAACTAGATTGCATGGCACATTGCCAGTATGTCTCATTTGATTTAATGTTTGAATGGGACAGCCAATTTACTTTAACTGTGCAAGAAGTGGTTTTGTAGTAGGCCATATTCTTGTCTGAACCACACAATATCAGGTATTCTGAATTTCTCATTGCTAGCCTTCTTTGAAGATTTTGTACTTGGTACAATCCGTAATTCTTGACTCACTGTATAGAAAACATACACTCAAGCATAGTCATATAATTGCAATTACCAATCATTCTCTTGGATCTGCTTTTCTAAAGATTACTAATCAATACCACGTTAACAGTAATAAATACACAGGATGATTGTGAAAATTTTGTATGATCAAAAATGCTAAAAATTCAGAATAGTGCCTGGTAGATGACTATTCAAATATTAGATATTATTGAGATATCAATGAAGCATCTATCTTTTGATGTCTGGCATGCCTTTCTATAAACTGGTATGTGTTGGTAGTTCATGGGTGCTGTGTAGGTTGGAGATAAAGATTCTGTGTTATTAGCATATAGATGATAAATGATGCAATTAGAGTAGATTAGATTATCTAGAAGAGAAGATGCTCTGTGAGAAAGGCTCAGAGCAAAATCTTTTAAAAAACATGAATATTTAAGAGATTGATAAAAACTTTAAAGGAGAATCTAGAAAAGAGCTAAAACAAGGGATTTTCATAGAAGCTCTGTAAAATCTGTTCAGTTATTGGTGAAATTAAAATTAGTAAATAGAATTGATTTGGAAACTAATTAGAATGAGCATATGCTAGAGTTTACTTTGACCTGTAAGGTTTATGCATGTTTAAGGTTTATTTATTATTAAATTATTTATTATTAAATAAATCTAGGGTCACCTAAAATTGACCAAGGCAGTCAATATGTGATTTCATATAGCTCAATACAATTAAAAATAATTAATTTTTTCTTATATTCTACTATGTAGAACAAGAAAATACTTAAGAATATCACTGATAACTACTTATTCTTCAAAAAAATAAAACAACCCCCCAATTATAACAACAATGAGCATTAGAGAAAAGAACAAATGTCGACTTTGGTAATATGTTTTTAAGTTTACATTATTAGAAAATAGAACCCAAGTAATTCTGAACATAAAATATGGAAAAACAAATTCTCCTTTTTTCAATGACTCCTGAAGAGAAATACTCTATAACATGAACTCAAAATACCCACAATAATAATAGAAAGAATAGCATTACCATAAGTGAAAGAATGCTTAATTAGGAAGTTACTTCTAATATAAATAAAAGATCATTTTATTCCTTCTCTAATGATTTCCATGGTGGTAGAATATTCCTTCACATAACAACTGGGATGAAATCTGATAAATTTTAGTAAGGAAATACATGTAAGGAGAGATGAGATCAGGTGTGAATAAAGGCTTTAATAATATAAATAACCACAGCAAAAAGGAAATTCAGAGCAAAGAGAAATTTCAGAAAGATCCAAGGTGGTCCCACTGGAGATTGATAATTAAAGCAGAAACTATGGCTAAGCTTAAAATTTGATTTTATAGATGGTAATTGGTGGGGGGAACACAAGTTCTCCCCTTTTTCTAAAATTTTTAATAGACTTTATGTTCATGACTGATGATGCTTTGAGTGAGGAGTGGATTTTTCCTCTGATGTGTAAATTGGATCCAATTTATATTTCATTCACACACGAAACATATCTAGAGCAAAAAAGAGAAAAAGTGTAAATATCTGGAATATAATTATTGTCAAGTATCCATTAAATTCTTAGCTTATATATTGAAAATGTATGGTCTATAAACTTCAGGAGATTCACTAAAACTATTTGTAAGTGCAAGATAAAACACATGATTAAGGCATACGAACATATTTTAATTCATTCTTCAAGAGAAAGTTTTTGATGCTGTTAGTGGTGATTTTCAGGATGGATTAGATTAGAACAGTGCTTCTCAAATAGTGGGGGCGCACCCCCAGGGGGGGCGCGAGACTTCTTAAAGGGGGGCACGTTTGACCTCGGCAAACACTGTCATAACAAGCTAAGCCCCTTGCTTATGTCTCTGTATGTCTCTGGAGCTGAGAGTTGCTGTGTCCTGCTTCAAACCCCTCTTCGAAAAGTTATGCATTGCAAAACGTGCTCATTGCAGCTTTTAATCCAGACATCACCTCTGATTAATAAAATCAGCTCAAATTATTTTATATATTTTTGTTTTGCAAGTCAAAGTTTTTTTTAAATAAAGATACTATTTACAGTCGTGTGGGGGGCGAAAAATGTTTTCTTCTTCCTAGGGGGGCATGACAGAAAATAATTGAGGTGGATTAGAAAGACACTGTTTGAAAATGGTTAAAATGTTTAATTTAAACTGTATGATCACTAGGTTACAGGCAAAATTATATTTTATCTGTTTTATTAGAAGAAAACTACTCACAGTAATACTTATGGAAAATCATTATTAAATGAAATCATCATTACTGTATCTTTCATGATTTTAAAAATATTGTGACCCATTTTTCATAGTGTCTTGTTTAGGTAGAAAATACAACACAAATGTAGGAAAATACAGAACACAGTTTGGAGAAGATTAAATAAAATTCTATTACTATTAATCTAAGATCTTTTCTCATCAGTGTAGAAAAACTGAACATGAGCTCAAGCTATACTTGTATAAAACAAATTTTCTTATAATAGCATTGTTTACAAATAAATTGAGAGTAATTTTCTTATTTAGATAACGATGCAAAGTCTTTTGCCTCAAAATACTTAGGTTGTGCAGAAAAGAAAAACTAAGGAAAAGAAATATCCCAATTGGGGCTGGAGAGATAACACAGTGGTAGGGCATTTGCCTTGCATGCGCCGACTCAGGACAGACTCGGGTTCAATCTCTGGCATTCCATATGATCCCCTGAGCCTGCCAGGAGCGATTTCTAAGCTCAGAGACAGGAGTAACCCCTGAGCGCGGCTATCTGTGATCCAACAAACAAACAAACAAACAAAAAGAAATACATCAATTGATAACCATTTTATGACACATCAAAACCTGGATGAGATGACTGGTATGAGAAACAGAATCCGGAGAGTATAGAGTTGAGTTAGTAGGGTTTATAAATGATACAATTATGCTGAGAATATATTTGTAAGTAAAAAGTAGCCTGAATCTGACATATGATGGAAAGTATAAAGTAGAAAAGAAAAATGAAGTTTATTATATTTGGAACAGCAACTGGGTGAATAGTGGTATCATTGTAAAATTGATATTCTTTTAAAAAAAATTGGGGGTCAAAGCGATAGGGCTGCAGTAAGGCGTTTGTCTTGCATGCGGTTGACCCGCATGGACCTTGCTTTGATCCCTGGTGTCCCAAATACTCCCCCAAGTCAGGAGCGATTTCTGAGGGCATAGACAGGAGTAACCCCTGAGCATCACAAAGTGTGGCCGCAATACAAAAATATATAAATAAAAAATTAGACTTTGGAGAAAAAGAGTTATATGTTGATAATCTAAAATTCATTATTCTATTTAAAACTTTAAAAACAAAGAATAAATATGGGTTTACATCACTGAAGAATATCTAGTATTAGACTGATCATTATTAATTTTATTGTAGTAAAAGCCATGGAGCTGATAAATTTTCTAGATAAAAAGATTAGGTAGAAAGCACAGGCCCAAAGATAGGGCTCTGTGATATGTCAGCATTTATAGGGCATCATCAAATGTGATTATAAAAGAGAACTAATGAAGTGTGAGAAAATTTACTTGAGTAGATCATAAAAATCTTATAGAAATAAGATACTCAAAAGGATTATTTAGCTTTACAATATGAAATAGTTATGAGAAGCTGAACATTGCTTCTACTAAGAAAAAAATGCCATTACTCAATGTTTTTGATAAAATAACAAAAATTAATTGAGGAGAGAGAGGGAACTATGATTAGTCTGAGACTCTCTCACTCTGTGATTGTTCCAGATATGTCTTAATAAGTTTTGGTATGAAAGATCATTGAGGAATACCAGAAAGAAATATGTGTACCAAAGAGATTGATTTACTTTTGCACATACATTACAAAAATTAATTTTTCCTGGAGCTTGGATTTAATGTGAGTAATTTTACAGATTAAGGAATAAATTGGAACAACAGAAGAGGAAAGTGACATCAGACATTCTTGAAAAACAACTCTAAGCAAGAGAAACATGGTTCAAACAAAGGAACTGGCTTTATGCTGACCAACAAAACAAAACAAAAACACATCAAAATTAAAAACACAGTGGATATAGATGCTAGGAATTAATAGATGATATTGGAAGTTAAGTTATATCCCATTGGAATATGATGTCCAGTCTACAACTCAAAGTAGGGGGAATGGTCAGATATAGGCCTTTAAGGAAATAGAGAAAAAAATAGTATCTGAGTAGTGAAGTGAAAATGATTTTCCTAGTAACAGAATTTTTAACTAGATTTTTGAGGTTTGTTTTTAAGTATTTGAAAAGTAACCATTAAGCAAGGATATGTTTTTGTTTTGCTAGCTTGATTGACATTTATAGGTTTGGATATAGGTATAGTTGTAAGAGAGCTGGATTTCATCAATATAAAACAGGATTCAGTTTTTAAGAATTCTGTGCAGATATTAATCTTAATTGATCCCTTTGATATTGCTTTATAGTCCTTTTCTCTTGACTTCTAGTCAACTAAATATAAAAACAATCAAGTGATTTTTGTGGAAATTAAACTAAACATACTTACTAATTAAAAATTACTTTTAGTGAAATTGACCCAATCAGATAATTTCTTTAAAAAGTCATCAAAATTCATAAAAACAGAGACTTCAAAGACACTAGTGATTCTCATGTTGAATTTGAAGCATATTGAATCTTTAGACACACAAAAAATGAAGTATTATATGCAAAAATCAATCAAAATACAGTTTAACTAGTTATTTAATTTTAGCCTTTTGATATATTGTGCATAGAATCTAACACATGGGTAATTTTTTGACTTATAGAAACTTAGATAATGCATGGGTGTTATCTTAGGTCACTAAAATATGTTGTCATATAGCATATAGCATAACAATATTAAGTATAGTATATATGAATAAGAAAATTAGAATGACCTTTAAAATGATTATGATGCCAACCTATGGAAATGAGGCTAAATTAGGATATGAAAATGGGAAGGGGGTAATGGACAGAATAAATATCATTGAGTCAATGGATTAGAAAGTTCAGTGATATTAGATAATTGCTGGCGTGGGAGTTCAAGACAAAATTAACTAAAGGGAAATGAAGTATTGGTTATATATAGAGTGGCAAATGGAGTGAGGGCAGCCAGGGAAAGAGAGAGTTTATTGGCATAATTTGAGCACAATTACAAGATAGGCTGAAGTATGTACAAAAACAAGAGTGGGGTAAAGGACTTAGAATGTGTGAGAGGTCAGCATATTCATTTTCTGTTCATGTTCTGTGCAATATGATGACAAGAGGAAAATTAAATGGGAATATTAATTGTTTTTTCTAATTAAGAAGGATTAAAAGATAAATAGCAATAATAAAAGAAAATAGTAGAGGATAATTTCTGTTAAATTAATTGGTTTGAAATTTCGAGGTCTTAAAATAAAAAAATAAGCAATGGAGAGTCAAAAGATAAATATATATCATTTAAGAGTCAAAATATGGAAATTACAAGAAATCTAGTCAGTGGTTGAGAGATGTGGACAAGCATAGTTCTCTGGGGACATTATTTTTCAGTTAGAGAAAAAAGGGAGGGATAATTCAGAGGGAAAAATGAGAAGATAAATAGGAGACTTTGTTGATGATGGATTGCCAATGTCTAAGGGCAATGTGAAGAGACTTGAGAGGGCATGGAGATGAATTTTGCTTTAGGAACAGAGAGAACTGGATAGGAATAAACTTTTGAATAAGGAACTTATGACTAGCTGATGTAGTATACAAAATCATACAGGTGAATTTTCAGAATCTTTATCACTTGAAGATTTCAAGTCTGCTGTATTTGGGCTAGTAGGACTCTGAGTTTCCCGAACTGAGGTGCTAGCTAAATAATCCATATTACTTCTATCATCCATTTTGAATCACGTGGTCATAAATGTTCTGTAGGAGAAATCAATTAGATTATGTTCTTTATAGTTTTGCAAAAAATTATCACCATATGAATAGTACTATACCCTCATTATTCCTCTAACTAGTATTAAAATTATTTAACAAAAAAAAAGCAAGAGTCACCAGTCCATGTTTCCATATAATGTAACTTGATCCATTCAATGTCTTAAATCATATGGATTTTTCATTCTTCATTATTGTCTATCAATGTTATGATTATGAATTTTTTAATTAAAAAGTAAGTGATTTTAAGCAGTATCTCAGGCTAATTCAACATCTAAGTTAACTATGATAATGTGGGAGGATGAATATGGGAAGAAAGCTACAGAATTCCATTTATTTTAAGAAAAATATCCCAAATATTGTCCATTTTTATTTTTAATAAGAAATACAATATTTTTTCTCTTCATTGTGTCTATATCTTACTTGATTCCAAATATTGATAAAAGATATTAAGGATATATTTTGATTCTCTAAAACACTAAAAGTTATGACTACATTTTTGGATTTTTGCCATAGGTTATTTAGAATATTTTCCTTAGGGAGAATTTTATATTACTGAATAAATGTTTTTATGATTATATTTAAGGAAACTATAAAGATAATAGATGTTTAATATATATTATATATATGTAGTTCTATATATATAGTTCTAGTTTTCTTCTTGAAAAACTGAAAGTCTTTGAATTGATGTGAAACAGCTCTATATCTGAAGATCCTAGGACTTAAGAATGACAAGTGTTTCTTTGGAAACTGAACAATAGTACAGTGGGTTGGAGTTTCCCTTGCATGTGGCCAACTTGTTCAATTTATGTTACCCCATATTGCCCCTTGAGTCCATCAGAATTACCCCATGTGCACAGAGTCAGGAGTCAGATCTGAATATAGCTTGGTGTGGGTTCAAAACAAACAAATAAATCAAAAAAGAGTGATAGCTGTTTCTGAATTGTCATATAGGACTTTAGCTGCCAACTTTGAGTACTCACTTTCAGGGATCGAATGAGTTATTTTTATTTATTTTTTATTTTTTGGGTCACATCCAGCAGTGCTCAGGGGTTACTCCTGGCTCTACACTCAGAAATCACTCCTGGCAGGTTCTGGGGACCATATGAAATGGCGGAATTCGAACCACCATCCTTCTGCATGCAAAGCAGATGCCTTACCTCCATGCTATCTCTCCGGCCCCCAGGGATCTAATGAGTTCTGTGAAGAAGTAGCCTTTATTTTATTTTATGTAACATGATTTACAAGGGTTGTAACTTTATCAGAGCTGTAGAAATGGGGTTGGGTATTATTTGCATGTTTAAGAATGAAATGCTTAAAAAAACAAAAGCAAACAAAAATGAATTAAATGCTTGAATGTAAATGAAATTAATTAAGAGTAAAAAGAATAGGTTGTTTAATAATAATGATGATATTGGGTAGCAGGATTTTCCCACATTCAGAAAAAAATTGCCAGACTCTTCAATATTACTTTTCAAGGGCAATATCTTTGTCAACCATCATAGAATTTGATTATAGGAAATAATAACTTTCTTATACCATTACATTAGTTTAAATAAAATGTCTTAACATTTTAATGATATTTTCTCCACACTGTGGAAAAAACTGCTGTTTCTGCCTTTTATCCTTTTCTATTTGGTTTATTCTATTTTATTTGTAGACTAGTATGTATTATAAGAATGAGTATTCAACATACTTCAATTAAAAGAGAGGGAAAAATTTTTGTCCCAGGAAGAGTAATATCATACATACAAAGGTATAAAAACAAAGTTTCTCCTCTGCTTTTCTATATCAGATCTGTTCTTGAGCTGGAGATTTGTCATCCACCTACTGCCATTATTTGCGTATATTGACCTATATGTATGTATATACATATATATAATCTATGTATGTAATGTGTATGTATGTATATACATGACATATATATACACATACATATGTAGAATGCCAATACTTGGTTTGGGTTAAGAAGGTAGTTATAGTGATAGAGTATCTGGCTACGGGGTGCAAACTTTTGGTTTAATCTCCAGCATAATTTTTCTTATGGTACCAAAGTACTACCAGATGTGACCCCCTCAACTGTGCAAAAAATATTTACTCCAGGAAGACACTATCAGGGGTAAAGTGCTTGTATTTCATGTGAGAGTTCATGATTCAAAACATGGAATTTATATGGTCCTCCACAGAGATATACAAAGTACATTTTAAAATTGGCCCATTTACCAGTCTTTGAAGGCTTACTTATGTTGAAGGGGAACTGCCAAGATTTAGGAAGTTCAAGTGTGTATTTAGCAAAAGATGAGAGTCAGAGTTGCTTCAGGGATCTAGAGAAAACTGACTCATAAACTCATCATGATAGATAGGATGAATCAGCCTTTATTTTCTGATTGTTGTTACTATGACACTCTGCTCAAGATTTAAATCCCTGTAGAGATTTGGGTCCTTAATTTAATCTCCCTATTCTTCCTTGAGGGTCAGAAAGGAAGAAGGCATGGAGAATCAGGAGGAGATAAGAACGAAAACAAAAATTCAATAAGAAACAAATGAAGAAAGAAAGAATATAATTATTAATATATTATTAAAATGACTTCAAAACTCAACAGGAAATAGGCACGAGTACATTGAGCATTACTACAAGCCTGTAAGTATTAAATAAAGAAAATAACTATCTGGTTGTTATTATTATTCTAGAATCAATTTTTGTGTAACAGATCTGTAGTGGATTAAAAAAATCATAGTTTTTATGTTTTAAACTTTGTGTGGGTCATGAGCTTGAGTATTCTGGTGGGCATCTTTAGTCCTAGTCAACCTCATGGTTGTCCTCTAAGCAGATTGATACTAGACCTTCAGGTTGATGATAACCCTAGAAACTTTATTGTCATTGCTCTTTAATTTTAGTGTCATGTATGTCCTTTTCATGTGACCACTTCAGGTAGGCAGGTTCAAATTTCCTTAAAAGGCAAGTCAAATAATGGAGGGCAACAAAACCAAACAGTTGTATGAACTTTGAGTAGAAATAAAAAATGATCAGACTTAAACACCAAATCCAAAGCCAACTACAACAGAATCAATACCCAATTTACAACAAGATAGGCACAGAAGAGACCACTTATACTAGCAGCCCAGGGGGCAAAGGAGGGGCAATATGGGATACATGTTGGTCACAGGGGTGGAGGGAGGACAACATTGGTGGTGGGAATGTTCCTGATTCAATGTTACTATGTACCTAAAATACTACTGTGAATTATTTGTAATCCACTTTGGTCAAAATAAAAATTATTAATAAAAAATTTTAAAAAAGGCAGGTCCAAGACAATCAGATTTCTCAGGTTTTCTCAGTTTCAAAGGTGTCACAAGAAGAGCCAGTTTATGTTTTTTTTTTTTTCATACAAGTCAGGGAGTATCATTTCTCACACTTTTGCAGACCATTCAGCTTCAAAGGGACTTAAGAAACTAAAATCCTTAATGGAAAGTTTTCAAAATCACATTGAAATAAAAGATTGTGTGCTTGGGGATATTTTCAGGCTATACAGGTAAATATAACATTAGGATGGACCCCAAATAGACTTTTAAAGTTGGGAGAAGCATAAAGTGATTTCTTGAACTTTTTAGATCAATGACCTTCACCTTTTCTACCTCTGTATCCTCTATTATGCTCCTTAGCTAGTTAAATTCAATGGTTTGATATATATTTACAAGCTACTTCATAGATCAGGGATGAATTCAATCTCAAAAACACATTGTTTCATTTATCCTATTACTTTTATGTGTATGATGAATATCATTGTTATATGTCTACTTATAAATATCTCAATGAGAAAGCAGGATTGATTTTTATATTTTAGGAAATGTTTGGGTACAGAACTATGATTCAAAATGCACCTGAGTATCTGCTCTGTGCTAAGCACTGTTTTTGGTGATGGAATCACAGCAGTAAACAAAACATTTTATTAAAAAATAGCTGCCACCCTAGAGGTTAACTGAATGCATCATTCAGTTGGGAAGAGGAAGTGCCTTGTAAATGCTTATGTATTCAATTTCCTCCATTTCCCTCTTGGGTGATCCCTGCAGAGCAGGAACCGTGTTATTTTCACTACTTTTTCTAGCTTTGCACAGTGCCTGAAGGAGAACAAATATTCAATAAATATTTGTTGAACTAATGTGCAGATATAAAGGAATTTAGGCCAGTTGCTTAAGTAAGGGGCTTTCATGGAAAAGGCATTAGCATGCCCCCTTCTTAGAGAATTGTCACCTAGCTAGCTTGAGGAGATTGTTACACTCTACCTCAGCAATAAAATGTTTGACGAAATGTAGACCGATTCTTCGTTACCTCCTCGGTAAGAGAAGCGTAGGGAAATTTGTACAATTTCCTAAATCTTGTAATTCCCGTGTGTTTTTTATTCTCCCATTTCTGTTTCCCTGGAGTGATTAATAGCAATTTTTAAAAATGTCATGTGTAGTTGTCTGTGGGGACCTGTGGAAGGGGGGAGACTGTTAGTCTCTACGAGGAAGCTTAAGGGGAGAGGATCCCCAGGGAAAGACTTGGTGTTGGCAGCTTTGGAGAGTAGGGAGGAGGTGGAGTCCCTCGGGCCTGCTCCAAGGAAAGACATGACAGCCATGAAACTAGGTACACTCTCGAAACGCAGAAGTGCAAAGGTCTTTGTGGTCATTTGCCCAACTTGAGCTCACTTTCTTCACCTTTTTATTTTTTGCCCTTGTATTGAATTAAAAACAAATTACTCATTTTTAAATGATTTTACTTTTGTGTTCTCTGTTAGTTCAATATGCCAACCATGCTGGAAATCTTCCTGACGCATTGCCCTGCCCCTTCTTTTCTCATTCTCTGTTTAGTTTATAATCGGTCACCTAGTTCTGTCATTTCTGCCTGTTAATGTCTTTCAAATTGGTGCCCTCTTTTCCATCCTCAGTACTCTGCTTGTGCTCAGAATTGGATCTCAGAGCTATTCCTGTTTGGTGTCTTGCAGGAGAAACTATGTCTCATTCCATGTGACCGTTTTCTTAAAAGCAGATTTGATTATGTTCTCCTCAGGTATATTCTCATCTGTAAAAGCATAGGGCCTTGCGACAAAGTAGAACATTTGTAAACTCTTCATTTGCATATCTTTTCCCCCAAACATAACAATCAGTTATTAACTAAAACCTAAATAAAAATAAGAGGCAATTCCAAACAATTGGCTGTGTATATGTTTCTGTTCTGAAAATGCTTTTCCTTTTGTCTCCAATGGCTACATACCATATCAGCCTTCAAAAGTTAGATGAAATGTCACTTTCATTCAGCAAGACTTTGGTATTTTTTTTACCCCAGATATAGGCCTTCATCAGCTAGGTAAGTCTTCTGTTCTAAGTGAAATTGCCTATCAGACTTGACAACCTGGAGACAAGTGTTTGTGTACTAATCAACAACAAATCACAGCTCACCTCAGAACATTTATTGTACAGTTGGTGAAAAACAGAGCAAGTGAATAAAAAAAAACATATGAGAAAGCACCAATAGTTCTCTTCCTCAGCATTGTGATGGGAGGACCATATTGAGATATGCAAAGTTTTTAGGTTGATGAGGCAGTGGCTTTTCTGTTTTAGACCATAGACTTGTACCTGGAAAATACTTTTTAATTGACTTGGATATAAAATAGTTAAACCAGGGTGGGTCAATATAGTCATTGTAGCTTCTGGACAAGTAGAGGAGCTCCATAAAAAAGATTCAATTGTATGTATGGTGAAAGAAAAAGCACGAGCATCGAACTGAATAGATTTGTAGAACAACTCTTTCAACTACTCCAGAAAGTGTTTATTCTTTTCTTCTTATTGTAGCAAAAGTGGCCATGTCTCAGTGTTGTGATTTTAAATATATATATGTATATATATATCATATATAAGTAACAACTTAAATAGTTCATTGAATAGAGATGAGTGTTTTCTTCTCTTCTTCTCTTCTTCCTTCTTCTTCCTCCTTCCTCCTCCTCTTTCTTCTTCCTTCTTTTCCTTCTTCTTCCTCCTTCTTTTACTTCTTCCTTCTTTTTTCTTTTTCTTCCTCCTTCTCCTCCTCCTCTTCTCTTCCTCCTCTTCTCTTCCTCCTCTTCTCTTCCTCCTCCTCTCCTCCTCCTTCTTCTTCCTTCTTCTTCTTCTTCTTCTTTTCTTCTTCTTCTTCTTCTTCTTTTCTTCTTCTTCTTCTTCTTTTCTTCTTCTTCTTCTTCTTCTTTCTTCTTCTTCTTCTTCTTTCTTCTTCTTCTTCTTCTTCTTCTTCTTCTTCTTCTTCTTCTTCCTCCTCCTCCTCCTCCTCCTCCTCCTCCTCCTCCTCCTCCTCCTCCTCCTCCTCCTCCTCCTCCTCCTCCTCCTCCTCCTCCTCCTCCTCCTTCTTCTTCTTCTTCTTCTTCTTCTTCTTCTTCTTCTTCTTCTTCTTCTTCTTCTTCTTCTTCTTCTTCTTCTTCTTCTTCTTCTTCTTCTTCTTCTTTAGCCACACCTGGTGATGCTCAGGGGTTACTCCTGGCTATGCACTCAGAAATTGCTCCTGGCATGGGGGGCCATAGGAGAGGTTGCAGTATGGAATTGTGGTCCGTCATAGGGGAGGGCGCGGTATGGAACTGTGGTTCGTCCTAAGTTAGCACGTGCAAGGCAAATGTCCTACTAATTGCGCCCCTGCTTTGGCCCCAGAGTAATTACTTCTTAAAGAGATTTTATAGTGATAATTCACTAGGCAATGTCTTGGTCAGATTAGCTACTATAAAAAATATCATATAGTAAAAAACTTAAACAATATATGTGTATTTTCTTCATTTATAGACTGGAAAAACTAAGGGGTCTGTATATCCAACTAGTTTGGGTTCTTTGCTTGCTGACAGCCTTCTATTTGTGGAGGTCTATGGAAGAAAGAGAACACTTTTATTTATGTCATGAAAGACTTTATGTCTACTGATGAAATATTTTCACAACATAAAATTTAACAAGAGTGAGAACTCTTTGGATTAATTCCCCTTCAAAATAAACTAAAAATTTTGTGAAGTTAATGTAAACATCTTGTAAATATTTTGTAAAGTTAGTGTAAGAAATAGTGTCCCCCTCTTCAATTCAAATAAAGTATATTTCTTCAGTTTTTTTAAATAATTTTGAATGTTTTAAATAAGGTATTCCAATTATATAACATTAGTGATCTCTTTACTTTATATATTTATTATGGAAAAGATCAAACATCATACTCTACCTTTGGACAAGAAAATTTATAGAAAATCTTTCATTTCCAAAAGTTCTAAGAATACTTTACTTTAATCTTGTCTTATCAAAACATCAGTTGTCTTACTCATTTCTTTTAGCCCTCTTTCTAAATTCTTATCTGCATGTTTATTACTTTCCAACATAAATACTGCATTACAAAATTTATATTACTGTACACTGGTCACATTTCCTGTGACTGATTTTATATCAAGAAGAAAAGAAACACATTTCTAATATTAAGCCTATTAGGCTGACAAAGATGTTTTTTTTAATATAATTTTTATTTTGATCGTAGTGCTTTACATATTATTGACAATAATATTACAGGTTCACATTTACATAAAATCATGGGGGTTCCCATCACCGATTTGTTCTCCCTACACCTCCATGTTCATCCTACCTCCCATATCCTCCTCCCTCACCCCTGAGGCTGCGAGAAATTGTGGTCCCTTCTGTACCTAGCTTACTACTTAGTAGTCTTGGTCTTGGTGCCTCCCTTATTTCCCCCTCTAACTGGGAGGAAGGACTACATAGTTCAAGTTATGTGGTTTTATTTGAAGAAGAGAAAAGTAATAAACTGGGGTAAAAGTCTAATATACCGAAAATGGGGGGAATCCTTCTAGAGGCTCTCGTCAGTTTGAGAGATGAAGGAGAAAAAGAAGGTGAAACACCCCAACAGTACAGAAAGAAGAGAGACAAAGATGTTTTAAAAAAAAACTCGCTTTAAATTTTTAACTTTGTGGGGGAAAAAGGCAAACAGCAATAGTCCAAATTTCCCAAGTGGCTCATTATAAGTCTTTCTTCACATTACTTACAGATATTACAGAAACTTGTGATAATAATTCTGTGTTTGGATCAAGACCTTAGTAGACTTCTGAACTGCCTCTTGTTGGCTGGGATTTTGGCCTAATAAACCTGTTCTAGTGGGTTACACTATTGGGCGATATAGATCAGGTTAGACAGTTATAGACAACTTATATTTGTTGATCAAATTTGTCATTGTCATAATCCTTTATCCTCTATGTTACTATGCCAATGGAGAGAGAAGGTTTGTGATCCGAATCTGCTGCTGATCTGTAAATGTTCTTTTTCAGTAGCATTCTATACATTTGAGTTGTTGCTCTTGATCAGTGTCATATATGGACAGTCAAATCTATCGAGGTAAGTGTCATACATTGTCATAGAGATTGCTACTAGCAGAGATGAGTTCACTTCATCTGGGTTGTTTACACTTCTTTAAACCATATAATGAGGGATATGGAAAAATACGCATTTTCACTTTAAATTCATCTTGCATTTCAGTTATTCTCAATGTATATTTCATGAATGCCATGCTATTCTCAAGCAAACACTATTTTCTATTTGGTGGCACAGATTTTTCTATGACTCCCATCCTTTGTCGAAACAAATTATTTAATATTTAGGTTTTTCTAACAGTTGTGAAAACAAGACTAATGACTTTTAAGATTGTCATTTGTTAGCGCAAAACACATAAACCTTATATCTTAGTGAATTTCTTTTATTTTCTTTTGAGTTTTATCTTTCATATTGTTCTTTTATATTTCTTTTGAGTTTTGTCTCTGGGATTCTAAAACATCTGGGTGGAGAATACATACTTGAGAGTGGATTTGCCATTTCTGTTAGTTAAACACTGGAGAGAATCCTAGCCTAGAAATATTTTACAGAACTTCTGGACTAATTTATTTTAGAGAATATTGATATTAATTATCTTTAGGAGTAAGGGGATTAATTCTTAACATGTGGGGTTGATAATATGCTGAGAACTTTTAGTGGCATCTTTATCATTTTTTGCTCTCCTAAAACTCTAGGTTGGGGTTGAAAAGTTTTGTTGCCTTCTTTTTGATCATTTAATAACATTTTTTCATTCTGAAAAATAAAATCTTGAAGATAGAAAAACCACAGAAAACCAAATCTAAATGTTAGTTTTACCTTTATTTTTTGTGTAAGTTACTGATAGCCTCCAGATGAGTGATAACATTCAATTACTTTCTAACATTTCCATCATTAGTTATGGAGTTGAATATAAACATATCATCAGTATACATTTTGTCTCAAAGGGAAGAATTTATTTATTTACTTCTCCTGGTTTGGGGGTGCAATACCTGATGATGGTCAGGCTTAATTTCTTGGTCAACCCAAGGTTTCACTACTGGTGAACTTGGAGGACCATATGGGATGCTGGAGTTTGAACACTAATCTAGTGTAAGGCATATTCTTAACTACTGTAATATCTCTCCAGGCCCAAATAGAAAGAATATTTTGTTTGGACAGAAAGTATATCGTTTAATATGTATATATAGTACAGAAATGTCACTTTTATTTTTTTCAGTAATGTTTTATAGCTTTTAGTATATAAGGTGTTTTTTTTTACCTTTTTGTTAGTTTTTTATACATATATTAATGTGAAAACATTTTATTTTATTTTGTGCTTTTGTTTTTGAGATTCACCTCCTGCTACTCATGGCATAGTGCTCGCTTTATAGTGGGGCTTAAAGGATCATATCATGTATCAGAGATTATACCTGGGTTGACTGTGTTTAAAGCAAGCACCTTATCAAATGTACTATCTCTACTTCCTGTGATGTAACTTTAAAATGTAATTCACTTTTTAAAATTTAACTTTTTTAAACTTACATTTTAAAGATAAGAAACAACAGAAGGACTGAAGCAATAATACAGCAGGTAAGATTGTTTTTGAGGAATACCTGGAGATGTTCAGCAGTCACTCCTGGCTCTGGACTCCTGGTAGTGCTTGAGGAAACAAATGGGGTGTCAGAGATTGAGCCCAGGTGGGCTATTTGGAGGGAAAACACAATATCTGCTATACTCTTGCTCTGGCATCTCCAAGAGCATTTTTAAATTTAATTCCATCATTGTAATTTTTGGATTATGTGCTCTGGAATCATACTGAGTTTGATTTCCACATATGATAATTACCTGAGTGACCTCAGGCTGGTTAATGATGCTTTCTGTATTATACTTTTCTTCAATAAAAAATAAAAACAACAAAATTGCAAATTTCATAGAACTAGTCAATAGGAATAGAATAGTCAATAGAAACAGAACAAGTCAACAATGAATTTAAATATGGAAATATGCTCAAAAGTATACCACCATATACCAAACATTAGTAAACTTCTAGAAAAACGGTCATTTATGCTTATTGTTATTATGTTTGTATTAGTTATTTCATGTTATGAACTATTATAAACCGGATATTAATAACTTTAAGATTAAAATATTTAGTAAAGCTCAATGTGATAGTGTATGGATAGAGTCTTTGAGAGGCAAAGAGTGATAATCTCTTGATATGACATGAAAAACTCTGAAAAAACTCAATTTTTTTAAGTGTATATAACATGATTGCATGCAATGTTCTTAAGTTTTTGATGTGCAAATTCGACATCATCAACATCACCACCAAACTGCCCATGATCTGACAACATTTTCTTTTTATGGGAGGTTCTGATTGATGCTCAAAAAGATCCAATGATTATTGGTCAATTGTGTTGAAGTTTAATAAGTCTCTGTAGTGCTGTTATTACACAGAACATCCTGCTGGTTCTAAGCATCTCCAGGGTCATTCTCAGAGGTGTTCTAAGATTTTCAGGGCTACATCTAGTTAATGCTCCTATGATCATGTGCTACTGAGAATTAAACATAGGCCAGATGCATTGTAGATATGGATGCTAACCACTGTACCATCTCCCAGGTACTTTATTTTTAATTTTATACCTGCAGTGCTGATATACTGTGCTCATCACCCCAAATCTAGGATCTTTTCAACACTTTGACAAAAAGAAGAGAACACAAGATATTATATACACTCTTACATTTTTTGAGTCAAGATTGCAAAAGTGAATGCCACCTGTTTACTTGAAGAAATTGCCATCCTTGATGTCTATTTACCTCCTGTTTCACTGTACCCTAATTCTAATTTGAATTCAGAGTCCCTAGGATGCTCTTTAATACTCAAGTTTAAAAGGATAGAGAAAAACAATTTGTGAATGAAACAGCTATTTTTCAGTGCTTCTAATGATAGATCATACTTCTGAAGACTTAAAAGATTTATAGCATAGACTATACACCTAATGCATTCAAGATGAACAAACCATGTGTACTCAGAAGTGAGTAGGAAGATGTGCTGCATTGAATTTTATTGATTTTCCTCTTTGCTTGTATAATTTTATGATGTTCCATTTTCTCTTTCCCTTCATTTGGAAATTGTGGTTTTAGTTATTTATTTTTTTCCTTCTTTTTATGCTTAAAACTTTTGTGTGCCCTGCATCAATTTTCATGACCAGCACTGAAAGAGCAAGGTGAATTATCTGTTCAGAAAAATAGAGTCTAGGTTCATAATTTTTCTCCCATTTCTATTTTAAAGCATTTTTGGGGGGTTAATTGATAATTTGCTGTTTCATCTTTTATATGTAGAATTTTATTAGAGATTTTTATCTTTAGAGATTATCTATTGGTAGCTGAGTATTTTCTCATTTGCATTTTGCAAGTGGTTTCTTAGTTGTGAATAATTTCTTTTTTTATTTATAATTTTTATTTTGACCAAAGTAGATTACAAATCATTCACAGTAGTATTTTTTGGTACATAGTGACATTGAATCAGGGGCATTCCCACCACCAATGTTGTCCTTTCTCCACCCCTGTTCCCAGCATGCATCCCATATTGTCCCTCCTTTGCTCCCTCCTCTCCCCCCCTCCCCACCTGGGCTGCTACAAAAATCTGTTTTTTTTTTTATTCACCGTTTCTCCATTTACATTTTGGTTTCAATTAGAATATCACCCCTTTTTGGTGTTAAAGTACATTTCTCTCAATAATTTTAGTTTTGGATGGTCTATGCAATTACATATGAAAGAAATGTTTGAATTCATGGCCTACAGCGTGAAATTTAAGGCTTAATTTTGCTAGTTCTTTTTAATAATGGTAAATTAGAATGATAAATTAAAGAATGACAGTATATGGGTCATTGCTACCTCAAAGGCTAGAATCAAAGTGAGTATAATTTTTCCTGTTAAAAGAGATTTAAATACATAAAGGAGAGGCCAAAAACAGAGAATCTTCTTGTCAAATGTGAATTTTTTGTGAGCTACTCTGAAAAATACTTATTTTATCTATATTCCCATTTTTAGGATATTTTGATAGCATTTTCATACAGTTTCTCTTATCATATATTGTCTATATTTCAATAATTATAAGTTCAATAGGTTGAAATGTGTGAATATTCATGATTCAATATAATTCAATGTAGTACAGTCATGTACCTTATGATGTTTTAGTCCATGGTAGAAAACATATGCGACTGTCATTCTGAAATCCATATTGCATACTAACATTGCAGTACAGACTGCTAGTATACTATTGGAGCAAAAAGATGTCATGTATGACCCAGTTCCTGTTACAAGATGTCTTCCTGAATTAATTGCTATGCCAATGAAATGGAAAAGTACTGCTTGAAGAATAACATATACTCTGACATTCACACAACCATGAAATGTGTCTAGCAATGCATTTGGCAGAACAAATCCCACCACTAAGCAACACATGACTGTACTAAGTAATTTCTCCTGTTTAATTTTTTTTAAACTGGCATACTATCATTTAAAAAAGAAAGCTTCCACAGAAGGAGAACTTAAGCCTCTGGTGATAAATAAAATGTAACATTCCAAATAATTGCAATAAAGACAAATGACAGTAAAGGGCATGGCATTAACTTCTAGCTGATACTGCAGCTCACTAGATATTCAGAGCTAGAAGTCTGTCAGTTCTTTGTATAGGGGGAACATTAGCATGTAGAATAATGCCTTAAAACTAGCAAAATCATGGGCAAAGAGCCAGTAGAGCCAGTAGCATCTTTGCCTTGTACATCTTCAACCAAATTCAATTCCCAGCAACACCTTTGGCTATCTGAGGCCCTTCAGAAATGACCTTTGAGTGTGGATTCATGAGCAAGTCCTGAGCACGACTGGCTGTGGCTCAAAAACCAAAACCAATAACACACAAACACACACATATCCAAACATTATCAAAGTAAAATCAAGATTACTCTTGAGGTAATAATTATTGAATGCATTAAAAATAGCCCCTTTGACCTGTGAAATTAGTGCTATTTAATGCATGTGCTACATTTTGTTCCTTTTATGTTTAGAGGGCAATTATATGTGTACAAGAAATGGCAGTTATTATGTCCCAATGCCTATGGTTGGATGATTAATTTAATAAATAATAACAAATGAAGCAGATAATATTTTACAGTCCCGACTCTAATATAATTTACCATCATATGTGGCTTAATTTAGTATGATTTTATTTGTGTTTTATTTCTCTTCTATCCTCTATGAATTTAGAAGTTTTTAGTTCCCTCTAACAGAGCTAATAAGTGAGTGGATTAAAAATAAATGAGTCACAGATTAGCAAAATGTACAACAATAATATTACTAAAATAATTTTATAAAATTTATTATAATTTCTATCATATGTAGTCGTAAAATATGCAACAACTTGAGATGAACACCTTCTTAATGAATTATAGAAATTCAATTTCTGATTTTTTACATCTATTTGATGAGCTAGAGGGATAAAAAAGCCATACGATTAAATTGATACTTTTTGGCTATTTATATTACTGTATGCAGATATCTAAAGCAGACATTTTATATTACATAATACATATATAATATACATAAAGTATAACCTGTTTTTTAAGTACATGTATACATTCAAATATAAAGTGTATGTGAGTTAAAGACAAAGCTATGGCAACACAAACATTTTAGTTTATTTTTTGCACACAAATTAGGAATATTGTACAGAAATTTTTCTTAATTAACTGCATATTTTCTCTATTTTATGTATGCATTATATTGAAAAGTACTAACTAGCACAAGGCAGTGAGAATTTGGGGATCACATTTTGGAAATAAGAGCTGTTTATAAGAGATAAATCTATATATTATAATATTTTTATCTTTAATACTCATCAATTTTGAAAGCTAGATTTATGGTTCAATAGCTGTGAAATATTTCTAAATCTTAGCAATAAAATTAATCAAAATAGAATAATGGTAAGAGAGACTGAGGTTTTATTTTCATAACATTAGTGAGACAATGTAATGAGTCTTTAAATAGTTGGTCAGAAGAAAATGTAAATATTACAACCAATACCATTTTATAATGATTTTTGTTTACTATGTGACATTGAAGTATACCCTGCATATGAAAAAGTCAGAAGTGACTAGACATTTAAGAGTAAAAAAAAAGGAAATAAAAAATAAAGGCAGAAGAATTGTGCAAATTTCAGACACAGACTTACATTCCTCTATGATTAACCATTTCAATTAAACACATGACAAGATAAAGATATGGAAAAAAATATGGGTCCGAAGAGATAGCACAACGGTACGATGTTTGCCTTAATGCAGCCAATCCAGGACTGCTGGTGGTTTGAGTCCCAGCATCCCATATGGTCCCCCGTGACTATCAGGAGTGATTTTTGAGCGCAGAACCAAGAGTAAAAACAAAACAAAACAAAAAAGATGGGAAATAAGATATAATTAAGAATAAATTCTAAAAATATAAATAAGATAGAAATCACTGAAAATGTGAACTTAAGTTTGTGTTTTGTATAAAACAGTCAAAGAGAAAAACTAGTAGTCAGTCAAAGAAAATTCAGTGCCGGGAGAAATGAAAGAAGAAATTACTGAATAATGAAGAGATAAGGAACAAAGAGAATGTATTACCGATAGTATGATACAGTAAACACATCTAGAATATATGTAATTAAAAAGCAAAAGAAAAGTAAGAATTTGAAGTAGAGGAAATATTTAAAGACATAATGGCAGAGCCTATTGCAAAAGTTTAACTAATGTATAAAATGGCATCACAAAATTCTGTTAAGATGAAAGTTAGAACATACTAGAATCTAGAAGCACCCTGGGTGTGCTCCCCCCGCAACTATTTGTAATCACACATTTTAATAATGATCAAAGGTTGGGTTGGAGAGAAAGTAGAGGGTTAAATAGCTTGCTTTACATGCAGCTGATCACCATTTGATCAAATGAAATTATTTAATTTCATCAATAATAATGCTAGCATTTGCTGAGTTCCTGTTAGGACTGAAGCTCTACATTTTGAAAGATTTTTAAATCTTTTAGAAAGTTAATTATTGAGGAAAATAATGGAATAACCATGGTAGGGTATTTGGTTATATTTATTTTGTGCTTAACAGTGGCTGTTTGTTTTTTTTTTTTGCTAACTATTTTCTCAAGTATAATTTCATGTACATTTTAAAAAGATATAATAAAAGCCTTATTCCTTACAGTTTCCAGCTGAGAAATGTCCGGCTTAGATGACTGAATCATTTGTTTGTTGCTATTTGTTGAGTATCAGGTTGATATTAAAATACTGTCCTTTGTTTAATTCTTTTATAGTCTTGGGGTCCATATATGGTCACTCTAAAGTCTTATGCCTGTCTCTGTGATCAGAGATTACTTCTGATTACTAACTATATGGTAAACCTCTTACCCATCTTCTATGTCCCTAACATTCCAACATACTATCTCCACCCTCTCAAAGTATTATCTTAATTTAAAAAGGCTAATTATGATAGTTCATAGAGTTCCAGAATCAAAGACCACACATTAATTATATTCCACTCTAATCCAAAATCATTAATCTACATCCCTAGATGAGAATAATTGCATAAAGAAGCAATGAGAAATTTGTGTAGACATACTATGAAGAATAATAAGGAAATTAAATAAGTTTTGGTTTCTCCTCCTAGAAGTATCAAAAATATAAAGATACTGTGAATATATTGGTTTTCTATTGCTTTTCCAACAAGTTATCAGACTATTAAACACCATAATATTATCTTACTCCTCTGTATGACAGAAGTTTGGAATAAATACCATGCAACTACATATCTAAAAACCAAGATACCCAGTATCCTATTTTTCTAGAGGAGAATTATTCTTTTTCACTCTTATAATCTACCTTTATTCCTTGGTGAGTGGCTCCACCTAGCAAAAACATCACTTGAATCTTTGTCCATAGTTCCCTCTCTCACATTAACTTTAATTTTTCTGTCTTTTTTCTTTTTTACATGACCCTAGTACTTACATTAGACCAATGCAAACAATTCAGGACATATTTACGACTTCAAGACACTTAACTGAACCATCACATTTGAAAAGTCTCTCATACGTGTGTAAAATATCATATACACAAGCTGTGAAGCAGGTATGTGCACATCACTGGGAAAAATAAAGTCTTATTCTGCCCATCATATTTTAGAGAACTGACTGTGGGAGAAATGAATAAAAAAATGAATGTAACTGTGCAAGGAAAAGTCTTTATCCATAATACTATGTCCCCAACTCTCCAACATACTATTTCAACCCTCTCAAAATATCGTTTTAATTGAGAAAATGGAATTAATTGTTCTTTGTAATTAAATTTAAACCTTACAAATTATGTCAATTAAAGGCATTACTGCTGTATCATATGTGAGGTTTGACCTGTTTTTGGATTAGTATTATGCTTTCCCCAATATATCTGAGGTCACCCTTTCTATGCTAATCATAAAAGTTTAGATTTGGACTTGCAGTTTACAGCTGAGAATGCCTAAATTATGGTACAGAATGAGTCAAAGTGATGTTGTATGATCAACGTTAAGATCAATTTTTACCAAGAATTCAAAATTTAATTTAATGCTTTTTAAATTTGTTTGAGGTGACACCTATCTGTGCTCAGGAATTACTCCTTGTTTTAAACTCAAGAATCACTAATGATAGGCGTGGTGGACAATATAGGGTGTATTGAGGATCCAATTTGGGTGATCAGCCTACAATAATCATTTTACCTGCTGTTCTATCACTCTAGCCCCCAAATTAATTTTGTTCTTTTATTTATCACCCCATCCTTTGACCAATACCAGGATCATGGAACATATTACTAACAAAGTAAAACAGACAAGCAGAGAAGGTAAAATAGTGTCCTACAAAACAGAACTGTCATCTTTAATTTAAGCTCATCTCATTAATATACTCATAAAAAATAAAACTACAAATACAACAATTGTTGCTAGTGATAAAAACAAAATATAATAAAGCAAAAATCCAATACCCATTTTTTCCTATGTGCTAAAACTTTCCAAGACTTTGTTTTGTATTCTGCATGTTTTCAGCTAGAGAACATTTGCAATGATTGGTGGCATTGAGCTTTCAGTAACAGCTGTAACCTAGAATATGTTTCAGAAAGATCTGTGTACTTTCTTAATAACCTCCAAAGATGTGTTAACTTATTTCCCAGGCTCTGATGTTTCTAACCTTTTAAAGATTACAGAAAACTAATGGGACACATGAGATTTTCAAAGAACTGGCCCAACAGTCATCAGATTGGGAAATAAGCTAATCTTCTTCCTCAAGGGCAGTTTTATAACAGGCAAAATTATATTCGAAGAACCGAAATCAGGTAGACTAGAGACTGTGGCAGATACTCAGAGGCTTTGGGGTAAGGGAAATGGATAAATAAAATCTGGTGTCAATACTGCAACATCACTGAATTTGGTTAGTTATCTTAGCTTCTAGAATGCATAATTTAGAAACAAATTTAGATCGGAGAATTCCCTGGGCAAAAGATTACTTTAGCATTGCCAGTTTATTCTATCTAGGGGATGAGGGTGAACATACAAGTTTACATAATGCATATTCTCCCAGAGAATGTCATCATTTTTGTTCTGTTATCTCTTGAAATTTTAACAATTTGCAATGTTGATAGTCTCAGTGTCAAGATTTAGCTGGGATGTCTTTCTCATTGAGCCTATTCAAAAATCTCTTCATTGCCATTTCATCTTTCCATTGACCTGGATGGATTTATGGTCACAATATTCTGGCAATGCATTCCATAAAATAACATTTCCTATCTTTTTCTTTTTTTTATCAACAAAGCATACAGGATTATTCAGTGTAGTGTAAGTCTCATCTCCCAGTCTCAGGGGGATTGAGGAACACGGGTCTGGAATCAACGCGGACACAGCAATAATCCACACAAGGTTGAAGAGATAAAGCAGGTTCGGGAAACTTCCACCACAAGCTATCTGTCATTTGGCAAGCAGACAGTCTATGTGGAACTGAAAACTTAAGCAGTTTCTCTGAACCAAGATCTTTATTGTGAAGAGAAGGAACACCCACATGAGTGGAGAACAGTTAGGGATTAGGGACCATTCCAGAGGTACTTCCAGTTCATGAGTGACAAGCACAAGAAAAGAAAAATTATCCTCAATGAAAATAAAATTGGTTACTCCAACAATTTAGGTATAAGACATTGTTCAGAAAACTCCTTATTTTAAGTGTCTTTATTTATACAATTTGATTACAAACATGATTGTAGTTGGGTTTCAGTCATATAAAGAACACCCCTTCACCAATGCAACATTCCCATCACCAAAGTCCCAAATCTCCCTTCTTAAGTAATTAATCAGCTCAAGACAAATAAACATTTTGTTAAAATCTTTTGTCATTGGATAAGGCATTTGTCCTCCTATTTTATTATGAACAACATTGGCCAAATATTCTCTGTTGCTATTTTATTCAACCTGTTACCCATATAACTCTATACTTTTAACCATTGTTTTCAGAAATTCATTCTTTTTACCTGGAGACAATCTGTTTACATTCCAGTCATGTAAATTTAATTTATAGTAAGCATATTCAATGTGTTTATACTTATGTATATGTTTTTTCTTACAAGCATATAACTCCAGTATATCCCAAATGAAGTTGACTATTGTTTATTCTTTTTTTTTTTTTTTTTTTTTTTTGGTTTTTGGGCCACACCCGTTTGATGCTCAGGGGTTACTCCTGGCTAAGTGCTCAGAAATTGCCCCTGGCTTGGGGGGACCATATGGGACGCCGGGGGATCGAACCGCGGTCCGTTCCTTGGCTAGCACTTACAAGGCAGACACCTTATCTCTAGCGCCACCTTCCCGGCCCCTATTGTTTATTCTTTCCCAGCCAATAAGTTATATCTTAATATGTCACCTCAATTAGGATAATTTCAAACTACAATACACTCATTTAAACCCATTTCAGCATATGCATTTCATTACATGAAATGATTCAGTTTATATGTATTACATGAATTTTTATCCCTGCTCTTATGTATACATATATATTATATGTATGTACATATATAAAAGTATATAAGTACATAAATAGTAAATATTATATATATTAAATTAAATTATATATGTATAACAATAACATAGTGAATAATCCTAACTTAAAGTCTTTCAACATGTCATTTATCCTAGTTACATCAACAATCATTTCTCCTTCAAGATAAGTTTGTCCTTCATTTTTATGTTTAATGCTTTGTTAACCCATTTCTTTTATACTTGGATTTGCTTATATTTCTATGTATTTGCAATATCTTCTTTACGTTAGCAATTGCAATTTTTAAAAAATCTTAAAGATGTTGAACTTGACAATTTATCATCCATTCTAACTTGGGTAAATGTTTCACTATTGACCAAATTCTTCAAGCCATTAGTCAAAAATTATTCTTGACAGCTTTGAGTTGACCACTCATATCCAATGAACTTTAAGACCATATCATCTAAATAATTCACCAACGTATTTATCTTTACTCTCACTGTCCTAGAACATATCTTCGTATTTCAAGCTGCCTGGTTAGTAGTTCTGACCTTATACACTCCCATGTACTTCAATTAATTTCTTGCACTACTGACAGATTTATTATTCTAAAATAAAACTGTGATCATGTTGCATCACTTCCTTGCTTAAAATATGTCAGTGACTCCCTGGCATAATGGCTAAAGTCCAGATTCCTTAGAATGGGATGGAGGCACCTTGAAGATCTGGTACTAAATTAATCGAATGACATATTCGCTCATATTTATAACAGATTAAATACTCTCCATTATATTATGATATTTATCTCTGCTCTCATGTTATGCAAATTGTTATCTCTGTACTTAAGTGCTTCCTAAGTCTGAATCACCTTTTCCACTTCTCAGCCAAGTACTTTAATCAAAAACAAATTTTACCTTCTTTGGCATCCTAAGAATTATTTGCCTCTCTTAGACTTCTCATTTTTAAAGAGCTCTTATGTATCATATTAAAATATTATTGTTATATTATTTTGGTAATTTTCATTTTTTTGTTTTCAGATTTCATTTATTTGGGATTCTCACATTTAGCATAAAATTCAAATTTTATTTACTGACCTCTAATGTCATGATCTTGCCTTTGGCTACTTTCCTGACCTCATTTCCTTCTACCTTCTCCCTAGATGACTCTGCTCCAGAAATATTGGCTTCCTTCCTGTTTCCATGCATATTCCTATATTAGGTCTTTTTTGCCTGCTCTTTCTTCTCTTTACCAGTCTTACCCTAAGATATTTGCATATTTGATATTCTTTCTCATTACAGATAGTTCCTAATAAAGGTAAATTTTAGGATGGCTGTGTCTTATATTGTCTGATCCTCTAAATTACATTTATCATAAATTATCACCCTTGACTTGTCCACAAATGTCTCCATATAATCCATGTTCTGGCTCTGAAAAAGTATGACTTGTATTGGAAATTTTTTTTTAAAATAATACTAGAATCAAGCTTTTCTTTGAAAGTCAAGGTTAATTACTAATTAATTTAACTCATAATATATTAGAATAACGTATTATTATTAATAAACAACATGTAAGGTAGAAGAATGGGTTTATAGTAGAAACGTAATATAGAATATAAAACAAAATGTATAAACAATGTTAATATGTTTAAAACTGATTCCATAATGTTATAAGTAGCTCCCCATTGTAATTTATGATATTATATTTAGATTTAATGTGCATGTATATATGGAAAATTGAGTTTGTTTTTGTAGTAGAGAGTGGCTTAACACCATTATGTTAATCTTTTGTATTGTCAATTTTATCCAAAAATAAGCTTTGTTTAAGAGCCACTTATAATTTGAATTACATATAAGTATCTTGGCACAAGAACACCAGATCTTTACACTCAGCTAAATGTTGACTTGTTCTGATAAGCATACTAAGTATTTAACCAAAAAAATTCTTAGCATCTGCTTGATCAGACAGATGTGTCATTAGAAAAAAAAAAGGTTAGTCTACTCCTCCATAGTTATAAAGAACGATGCCCAGCCAATGAGCCCAGAGAGCAAGAAAAAGATTGAAAAATAAAAAGTGGCATCTCTAGGATACGTTGAAAAAGAGATCTTAAAATCAGAAGAAAAGAAAACTGTATAAGAAGTTAGTGGGCGTGGCAAAGGGGAAAAAACAAACAAAAGTGATGGTGAAGAAGCCTCAAGCTACCTAAACAGCCTTTGGCATAGTTAGTCTTACGTGAGATTTTATAACCATATAAAACTCAATACGCTTGTTTCATTGCAAGCAGGAGGATGCTATATAAAAGAAAAGGCTAGAGAAACAGCATGCAACTCATAAAATGCATGCAGTTTGAATTTACATGAGCATCCATCACAAGGTTGTGCACACCAAGACATAGACAAAGACATTTCGTGGAAATAGAAGTTGATGCTGCCTTTTCTACAGCAAAAGCTCTTCAGTCACAGCCAAGCAACTGATAGACATCACCAGTGAGAGCAAAGTGGCCGTTAATATGTTTTAACAAATTGGCAAAGCAGCTGACAGGAGTTACTACTGATGAGAAAAAAAAAGCTCTGTGTGTAGGAACAGAAATTGTTATGCAGGGGACATTAGTCTGTTCTTCCCATCTTACCTTCTTGGCTGTGTCTTGATAGTAACATGTGGCCCAAGTTTGTATGTCAAGTTTATTCTTTTTTTTTTTTTTTACTTTTTTTTTTTTAAGTTTATTCTTGACTACAGAGATGTCTCTAATGTTTTGTGAACCAAAGCAGAAGGCAAGGGCATAGTTCTTAGGTCACTGGCATAAAAATTATCATGTGCATATAAATCTCAAAGTGCCACTATTAGGTTAGCCTGGACCCCCAAACAAGTACTGGTAACTGATACCTGACCATGATAGATATTTGTGCTCCAGTTCCATTGATCAGGCTACCACAAAGGTTTATCTTTTTAGTTCTTATCCAGGTGGCAAACGGTAGAGAAAATGCACTTAGCATCATGCAATTAGTTTGAATTTCTGATGCTGCTTAATATAGTTGCCATTGCAGCTCAATGTTTTTGTGCCCTTTGGTTTATACCAATGTGCACATCTTACATGTACATTAGGAAAAATATTCCTCAACGTAGCTTTTTTTAAACCAACCTCAAAAAATCACTCACCTTAAAAAAGACTAATTAAGAACACAGCAAACCAATTACTGTGCAGGCTTTCCTTTTCAGTGATTGATACAAGCAATCCTAAAACCAGACAAATTATACAGATTAATAGTGTGTGTATGTATGTATGTGTGTGTGCGTGCGTTTGTGTAGTGGGATGGAAAGATTGTGATTTGATGAGTTTCAGGCAATCTAAAAGCTACAGAAAATCCATACAGTTTTTTACATCTTTAGAAAGCACATTTACATCAACAACAACGAGAGATTCTCTCCCAATAGGGAAATGGAATCTTTTCTTATTCCCAATGATTCTCCTAATGTCTCTGGCTCAGCACCATATGCAACAGATGCAAAAGGTTGCCAATGAAGGGCAAAATATTTTTTGGAAATAATAGAACTACGCTATATAGCCAGTATTTCCCACTCTGCACTTTGAGCGCTATCGTCTTGTTTTCATATAGCTATTTTCATTTTATTTGCTGGAGTTAATTTTGTTGAATATGGTGGAAAGACAACAAAATAAGGAGAAAGCAAAGCTATTTTTCTTTTTGTTCTTAGTCTTAACCAACTATTTTCTAGAACTTTCTTTGAATGAGTTTGCCATCTAAAAGCACTGTGTTTATATTATCTCTTCCTAAGCCAAAGTGATTTTCTTGGCTGATCAAATTTATGTAATATATATAAAGGAGAAAAATTACTAAAAATAAAATTGTTTGCAGCTGCTTTTTGCTTTATAAGAATAGTCAAGTTTATCTGTGGGGTAGATATTCTGATTTTTTTTTTTTTTTAGGAAAAAAAAAGCCAGAATTTTTAGGTTAAGTAAAACTAGCCCTCCATGAACCATCTAGTTTGGGGAGTTGAAACAGAACATAAAATGTCTCTATATTACCAAATATTAAAAATATTGCGTTTGTGTCTTTATGGTTTTAGATATAGATTAGAGCAAGCAGCATATTATATGTATGTTATAATTATTAAATATGAAAATAGCTACAAACATCAGGAAATTTATCACATATAAAAACCAAAGTAGAGCATTTCTTCATGTGTCTTTTGGCCATTTGTATTTCTTCTTTGTCAAAGTGTCTGTTCATTTCTTCTCCCCATTTTTTGATGGGATTAGATGTTTTTTTTCCTTGTAAAGTTCTGTCAGTGCTTTGTATATTTTAGAGATTAGCCCCTTATCTGATGGGTATTGGGTGAATAGTTTCTCCCACTCAGTGGTTGGCTCTTGTATCCTGGGCACTATTTCCTTTGAGGTGCAGAAGCTTCTCAACTTAATATATTCCCATCTGTTAATCTCTGCTTTCACTTGCTTGGAGAGTGCAGTTTCCTCCTTGAAGATGCCTGTAGTCTCAATGTCCTGGAGAGTTTTGCCTATGTGTTGTTCTATATATCTTATGGTTTGGGGTCTGATATCAAGGTCTTTAATCCATTTGGATTTTTACCTTCGTACATGATGCTAGCTGGGGGTCAAAGTTTAATTTTTTGCAAGTGGCTAGCCAGTTGTGCCAACACCACTTGTTGAAGAGGCTTTCCTTGCTCCATTTAGGATTTCCTGCTCCTTTATCAAAAATTAGGTGATTGTATGTCTGGGGAACATTTTCTGAGTATTCAAGCCTATTCCACTGATCTGAGGGTCTGTCCTTAATTCCAATACCATGCTGTTTTGATAACTATTGCTTTGTAGTAAAGTTTAAAGTTGGGGGAAAGTAATTCCTCCCATATTCTTTTTCCCAATGGTTGCTTTAGCTATTCTAGGGTGTTTATTGTTCCAAACAAATTTCAAAAGTGCCTGATCCACTTCTTTGAAGAATGTCATGGGAATCTTTAGAGGGATAGCATTGAATCTGTATAATGCCTTGGGGAGTATTGCCATTTTGATGATGTTAATCCTGCCAATCCATGAGCAGGGTACGTGTTTCCATTCCATGTGTCCTCTCTTATTTCTTGGAGCAGAGTTTTATATTTTTCTTTGTATAAGTCCTTCACATTTTTAGTCAAGTTGATTCCAAGATATTTGAGTTTGTGTGGTACTATTGTGATTGGGGTTGTTTTCTTAATGTCCATTTCTTCCTTATTACTATTGGTGTATAGAAAGGCCATTGATTTTTGTGTGTTAATTTTGTAGCCTGCCACCTTGCTATATGAGTCTATTGTTTTTAAAAGCTTTTTGGTAGAGTCTTTAGGGTTTTCTAAGTAGAGCATCATGTCATCTGCAAACAGTGAGAGCTTGACTTCTTCCTTTCCTATCTGGATTCCCTTGATATCCTTTTCTTGCCTAATCGCTATAGCAAGTACTTCCACTGCTATGTTGAATAGGAGTGGTGAGGGAGGATGTGCCAGAATTTAGAGGGAAGGCTTTTAGTTTTTCTCCATTGAGGATAATATTTGCCACTGGCTTGTGGTAGATGGCCTTAACTATATTGAGAAAGGTTCCTTCCATTACCATCTTCCTGAGAGTTTTGATCAAGAATGGGTGTTGGACCTTATGCTTGAAGAAATGCTCCACATCACTAATCATCAGGGAGATGCAAATCAAAACAACAATGAGATACCACCTCACACCACAGAGAATGGCACACATCACAAAGAATGAGAACAAACAGTGCTGGCGGGGATGTGGAGAGAAAGGAACCCTTATCCACTGCTGGTGGGAATGCTGTCTAGTTCAACCTTTATGGAAAGCGATATGGAGATTCCTCCAAAAACTGGAAATCGAGCTCCCATACGACCCAGCTATACCACTCCTAGGAATATACCCTAAGAACACAAAAATACAATACAAAAATCCCTTCCTTACACCTATATTCATTGCAGCACTATTTACCATAGCAAGACTCTGGAAACAACCAAGATGCCCTTTAACAGATGAATGGCTAAAGAAACTGTGGTACATATACACAATGGAATATTATGCAGCTGTCAGGAGAGATGAAGTCATGAAATTTTCCTATACATGGATGTACACAGAATCTATTATGATGAGTGAAATAAGTCAGAGAGAGAGAGAAAAACGCAGAATAGTCTCACTCATCTATGGGTTTTAAGAAAAATGAAAGACATTCTTGCAATAATAAATTTCAGACACAAAAGAGAAAAGAGCTGGAAGTTCCAGCTCACCTCAGGAAGCTCACCACAAAGCGTAATGAGTTTAGTTAGAGAAATAACTACATTTTGAACTGTCCTAATATTGAGAATGTATGAGGGAAATGCAGAGCCTGTTTAGAGTACAGGCGGGGGTCGGGTGGGGAGGAGGGAGATTTGGGACATGGGTGATGGGAATGTTGCACTGGTGATGGGTGGTGTTCCTTTTATTACTGAAACCCAGACACAATCATGTATGTAATCAAGGTGTTTAAATAAAAAAAATCGCATTAAAAAAACAAACAAACAAAAAAGAAAAACCAAAGTAGAAAAGTAGATATGTGAACAATATCTAGAGATATATGGGTGAAAAAAATTTTAAGTCATGATATTCAAGTTACTCATGAGAATTTCTTTAAATTTTAACATTCACCTACAACCAAGTAATTGTGCAGTTTCTATAAAATACCTTTCGAATGAATTATATTTCATATCACCTTGAATATGAAATTTTTTCAATGAATGAGGGTGCTGTGTCTAAACATGGGGCCAGGAAGTAACTAGAGAATTTCAAAAGGGAATAAATAGGAATTTTAAAATACAAACCCAAAATATAAGCATTTCTTTTTTTTTTTTTTTTTTTTTTTTTTGGTTTTTGGGTCACACCCAGTAACGCTCAGGGGTTACTCCTGGCTATGTGCTCAGAAGTTGCTCCTGGCTTGGGGGACCATATGGGACACCGGGGGATCGAACCGCGGTCCGTCCAAGGTTAGCGCAGGCAAGGCAGGCACCTTACCTTTAGCGCCACCGCCCGGCCCCCAAATATAAGCATTTCTAATGCATCTATGTTCAGGAAATTCAAATAATAAAAATAGGGATTATCTGACACATAAAAGCTTTAATGAAATGTTAGAACCTCCAACTTGGGAGTTCACCAGGAAATAAAGAAAGGGAACATATTTTCATCACTGAGATTAGGTCATGTTCCATAAATTCAATGGAAAGCAATCCTAGAATATTGTTATCCAAGCTTCCATAATAAAAATGCTCATAGCATCCTCTCCTTTATTTATTAATAAATATTAATTGAATAATTATGAGATACAAGTTAAAAGTTTTTGATGGTTGAATTATAGTCATACAATATTCCAACACCCAGCCCTTCACACATTTGGTATCCACATCCACACTGTTGGAATACGCCTCTGATGAGAATTTTTGTTTGCTCATTTTCTATAATCCTATCTTTTTGTGATTTTGATAAATTCACTGGCTTCCATCCCATTCAAATACTTTCAACATCTTCTTCAAGTCTGACTTAAATGCTACCTTCTTCCTTAAGTAGATTAGGACTATTGGATTCAACTTTTAAATCCTATATTTCTGATATATAACATTTATATCAGGAATAATGTAATACAATTCAATAGTAATAATATTATATATTCCTTTTTTCCTGTCTTTGTTTTTTCAAACAAAAAATAGAGATTCAAATGAGATGCATGTGTCATTTGTCTTCTATTAATATCCTAACTCCATCTTGTTTGCTCCTGAATGCAAACTATCAATTTAATGCATATTTATAAATATATAAACACAGAAAGGTTAGCTCAGTCTTTAAAATAAACTGTTATTAACCAGAAAAATAGCTTATTAGTAGAAAATAATAGTTATGCATTATTTGACCCAGAGTTTTTTCTTCAGTTTATGTTACTTGGATGAGCTACTGAACAGTAAATTAAATTCTGATATTTGTTTTTATTTATAAGGCACTCACTCTATCAAAGTATTTTCAATTCGGCATAGCTTCACATAATTTTTCCTATGTTATCTCATTAAGAGAACCAAAATAAAGTAAAAATCAAACAAGTTCTTTTAAACAAACAGCAATTCAATGTGGGAAAACTTATAGAGTCACTTCATAGTTAGGGAACTGTTGATAATACAGTTAACTTAATGAGAAACTAATATTTCAAACCTCAGATCAACTTGAGTATGGAAAATAAGTACAAATAGAGATGCAAAACGTATCTTTTAAACAATCTCATTTATTATGTGAATCAAGGTTATTAGAAGGTTTGTATTGTTAATCATTTCAAGCCTATCTTTTTAGTGTTTCCTTTATAAAATCTACAAACTGAAATTTATTTATCTGACTTTTTGGCTCTATTTCTTATGGATATTAATTTTCCTAAGATAGATCTGTTTATATTTCATAGTTTTTTTCTCATTCATGAGTTGTCATTTATTAGCCATCCTCTCAAAATGATGTCTCAAATGAGCTCATTATAAAATGAAGGTGTCATTGGCTTCTAATGTTGAATCATGCCTATTACTGAAATTAACTTGATAGATGCTATGTAGGGGAACTTGAATGCTGAGCAATGCCAGATTTTCCTCTGGAATTAAAATCGACCATTTTTTTAAGTTGAATTTTGGAAGAGGTTGACTTCTTCACAAGTCTATATTTTTCTAAAAGTGAAACTCTCTGTTAATATACATTATTCTCATAGTCTCAGTTATTTTTGTTTGTTTCATTTTGTTTTGGGCCCACACCAAGAAGTGCACAGAGTTTAATCTTGACCTTGCTCAGGGATCACACCTAGCAGTGCTCAGGGGATTGTATGTGAAATACTAGAAATTGAACTCTGGTTATCTTTGTCTAACGCATCTTAACCTCTGTACTATCTCTCCAGCCACAACATGCTTATTTCTTGAGAGGCATATAGTGTGATCAAGAGGCTGGTTGAAAAGTGAAGTTCAGACTATTAATTTCAACTACTTCTGGGATATTTGCATCATGAGTGGATATCCAGTTTAAAAAGATAGTATAGATTAAATACATATCCTTCTTCTCCCTTCTTTTCTTCTTTACCACTTTTTTCATTTTTTTCTACCATTCAGATATGATAAAATTATACTAGAATGAATGTGTGTATAATTTGTCTCCACTTTTATATCAGGATAAAAATTCCTGCCAATCTTCAAACAAAGGTTTGACTGTTTCTAGAATGTTCTTGATTATTCATTTAAAATGAAGGCCATACACAAAGAATCTGCTCCTGAAATATGCAACTTAAAAGGAATGGAAATGGAGCTTTGATCTTAACCCTTCATTGTTTCTTATATGTGAGTTTTAGTAACTAAAAAGGTTTAGGAAACTAAGAACATGGAAATATTTTGGTATCACTAGAATTAAATTTTGCTACACTGTCTGTGCACAATCATTCTTCAGTTTGTTCTTCCTGGCCTTTCTTAGTCAAATGAGTTTGTTGATAAATCTATGAGCCTGTCAAGACTCTTTGGATATGTCATGTGACTTTATCTCTTCTCATAGATTGTTTAATTTTTTTCTTTTGCTAACATCTTTCTTGAATACATTTTACAAAAAATCTATTTAAGAAATATAATTCATAGTTCTATGAAACATGGAAATATCATAATCAACTTGGGGATGGATGTACTATCTTTTCCATTCCTACAATCAAATTTATAAGGTTTCCATAACCTCTAAAATGGACCCCCATACTTTATAACACAACAATTTTTCCATTCTATGTCTTTCAATTTTATAAAAATAAGGTTCTACTTTTGTATATATAATATCTGTCAGTGGTATCTGTGGGTAGGTGATGGGGATAGCATTTAGGAATTGATGGCACTTGTATTAGAGGAAGGAAATTGTATGCAGATGTGCAGACTTCAAGCTGCCTTTGTTGACCTTGTGGATTGTTGGTCGTGGAGAATCTTGTCTCAGCAGTTAGCTCTGTTATACATCATGGTCATAGATGCAACTTATCGTGGAGTCAGCTTTGAAAGTGATCTACAAATCTTTCAAATATATGCCTTAGTAAGAGATCAGCATCATGAATATATCATTGTTTTCTCATTGGCACTTCTTAGAAAGACTTTCTCAAAGAATAGACATAAAACTTCTACAAAAATTTTCCCCTTGGCAAATGATTCGATCTCTATTTTAAAATGTACCATAATAAATGTTTTGGCCATGTAGAAAAGCCATCTGCATTCCTTTATTCAAAGCAGCACTATTTACAATAGCCAGAATCTGGCAACAATCCAAGTGACCCAAAACAGATGACTGCCTAAAGAAACTGTTACATTGACACAAGGAAATACTATGCAGCTGTTAAGAAAACGAAGTCATGATATTTGCCGATACATGGATGGACATGGATATGATTATGCTGAGTGAAATGACTGAGGAGTGTAATAAACAGAATAATCTCACTCATTTGTGGTATATAAGAAAAATAAGAGTTAATATGGCAATAATATTCAGATACAGTAGAGATGGGAACCAGGAGGATGAGTTCATGATAAGAAGCTTGTTACAAAGAGTATTGAGTACAGTTAGATAGAGAAAGGTCTACTATGGCAATGATAGCTAGAACTGATCACTTTGGACAAGAACTGGATGCTAAAAGGGGATAAAATGATATATGTGGTAAACCTTCATTAACAGTAGTGCAAACCACTGTGTCAAAAAGGGAAGAGAGAAAAAGAGAAGCAAAATACCTGCCCTAGAGACAGGGTATGGGTGGGTAGAAAAAATAGTGAAATTTGTGGCGGGAATAATGCATTGGTGAAGGGTGATGTACATTGTACGACTGAAACTCATTCATGACCAATTGTGTAGCCAAGCTCCTTAAATGAATTAATCGTGTAAATAAACAAAAATAAATATCTATAAATCTAATATGAGGGTTTATTTTTTTCACACATTTGTTGGTATTAGTCAAGCGACAAGTATAATTACTGACCTCAGGATCAAACAATCTATAAACGTTATACATTTATCTCACTTTATATTTGCAGTAACTGGAAATTCTTAAAATGTAGCATGTACGAAGCCTGTAGTTATACCCATGACAGTATACTTCAAGGGAGGAGAAACCCTATATCTCTTAGGCCATGGGAATTCCCTTTTTAATCTCTTCCAATTTTTACTGTGCCTATGCATAAAAAATAGCACAAATTAAATTTTTTTGATATTTTGTTTATTTTTTTATAATTGTTGTTGCTTTTTTTTTCCTTAGCCTTTTTCGCCCTGTGCTTTGATTCATCTTTATTTCAGGACCATAGTTAGTATTTGTTTGTTGTCTTTATTGCTGTGGTGCTTTTTAGGATTTTTGTTTGCTTGTTTTTGTATTGTTTTTTGGAGGGGTTAAAATTTTGTATTATTTTTTTTAATTTATTTAAACACCTTAATTACATACATGATTGTGTTTGGGTTTCAGTCATGTAAAGAACACCACCCATCACCAGTGCAACATTCCAATCACCAATGTCCCAAGTCTCCCTTCTCCCCACCCGACCCCCGCCTGTACTCTAGACAGGCTCTCCATTTTCCTCATACATTCTCATTATTAGGACAGTTCAAAATGTAGTTATTTCCCTAACTAAACTCATCACTCTTTGTGGTGAGCTTCCTGAGGTGAGCTGGAACTTCCAGCTCTTTTCTCTTTTGTGTCTGAAAATTATTATTACAAGGGTGTCTTTCATTTTTCTTAAAACCCATAGATGAGTGAGACCATTCTGCGTTTTTCTCTCTCTCTCTGACTTATTTCACTCAGCATAATAGATTCCATGTACATCCATGTATAGGAAAATTTCATGACTTCATCTCTCCTGACAGCTGCATAATATTCCATTGTGTATATGTACCACAGTTTCTTTAGCCATTCGTCTGTTGAAGGGCATCTTGGTTGTTTCCAGAGTCTTGCTATGGTAAATAGAGCTGCAATGAATATAGGTGTAAGGAAGGGGTTTTTGTATTGTATTTTTGTGTTCCTAGGGTATATTCCTAGGAGTGGTATAGCTGGATCGTATGGGAGCTCGATTTCCAGTTTTTGGAGGAATCTCCATATCGCTTTCCATAAAGGTTGAACTAGACAGCATTCCCACCAGCAGTGGATAAGAGTTCCTTTCTCTCCACATCCCCGCCAACACTGTTTATTCTCATTCTTTGTGATGTGTGCCATTCTCTGGGGTGTGAGGTGGTATCTCATCGTTGTTTTGATTTGCATCTCCCTGATGATTAGTGATGTGGAACATTTTTTCATGTGTCTTTTGGCCATGTGTATTTCTTCTTTGTCAAAGTGTCTGTTCATTTCTTCTCCCCATTTTTTGATGGGGTTAGATGTTTTTTTCTTCTAAAGTTCTGTCAGTGCCTTGTATATTTTGGAGATTAGCCCCTTATCTGATGGGTATTGGGTGAATAGTTTCTCCCACTCAGTGGGGGGCTCTTGTATCCTGGGCACTATTTCCTTTGAGGTGCAGAAGCTTCTCAGCTTAATATATTCCCATCTGTTAATCTCTGCTTTCACTTGCTTGGAGAGTGCAGTTTCCTCCTTGAAGATGCCTGTAATGTCCTGGAGTGTTTTGCCTATGTGCTGTTCTATATATCTTATGGTTTTGGGGCTGATATCAAGGTCTTTAATCCATTTGGATTTTACCTTTGTACATGATGTTAGCTGGGGGTCTAAGTTTAATTTTTTGCAAGTGGCTATCCAATTGTGCCAACACCACTTGTTGAAGAGGCTTTCCCTGCTCCATTTAGGATTTCCTGCTCCTTTATCAAAAATTAGGTGGTTGTATCTCTGGGGAACGTTTTCTGAGTATTCAATCCTATTCCACTGATCTGAGGACCTATCCTTATTCCAATACCATGCTGTTTTGATAACTGTTGCTTTGTAGTACAGTTTAAATTTGGGGAAAGTAATTCCTCCCATATTCTTTTTCCCAATGATTGCTTTAGCTATTCGAGGGTGTTTATTGTTCCAAATGAATTTCAAAAGTGTCTGATCCACTTCTTTGAAGAATGTCATGGGTATCTTTAGAGGGATGGCATTAAATCTGTATAATGCCTTGGGGAGTATTGACATTTTGATGATGTTAATCCTGCCAATCCATGAGCAGGGTATGCGTTTCCATTTCCATGTGTCCTCTCTTATTTCTTGGAGCAGAGTTTTATAGTTTTCTTTGTATAGGTCCTTCACATATTTAGTCAAGTTGATTCCAAGATACTTGAGTTTGTGTGGCACTATTGTGAATGGGGTTGTTTTCTTTTTTTTTTTTGTGGTTTTGGGTCACACCCAGCAGTGCTCAGGGGTTATTCCTGGCTCCATGCTCAGAAATTGCTCCTGGCAGGCACAGGGGACCATATGGGACTCCGGGATTCGAACTGATGACCTTTTGCATGAAAGGCAAGCGCTTTACCTCCATGCTATCTCTCCGGCCCAATTTTCTTAATGTCCATTTCATCCTTATTACTATTGGTATATAGAAAGGCCATTGATTTTTGTGTGTTAATTTTGTAGCCTGCCACCTTGCTATATGAGTCTATTGTTTCTAGAAGCTTTTTGATAGAGTCTTTAGGGTTTTCTAAGTAGAGTATCATGTCATCTGCAAACAGTGAGAGCTTGACTTCTTCCTTTCCTATCTGGATTCCCTTGATATCCTTTTCTTGAGAGCAGAAATCAACGAAGTGGAAACTCAAAAAACAATCCGAAAGATCAATGAAAGCAGAAGTTGGTTCTTTGAAAAAATAAACAAGATTGATAGACCACTGGCAAACCTAACAAAGAAAGAGAGAGAGAGAAACTTGATAACTCATATCAGGAATGAAAAAGGAGAGATCACTACTGATATGACAGAGATTCAAAGGGTAATCAGAAACTACTTTGAAAAACTCTACGCCACTAAAAATGAGAACCTGGAAGAAATGGATAAATTCTTGGACTCTTATAATCTTCCACGGTTGAAGGAAGAGGATGTAGCATATCTAAACACCCCCATCACCATTGATGAAATTAAAACAGTAATCAAATGTCTGCCGAAAAACAAAAGCCCAGGTCCAGATGGATTCACTAATGAATTCTATCAAACTTTCCAAGAGGAACTACTGCCAATCTTGGCAAGACTCTTTCATGAAATTGAACAAACAGAAACACTTCCAAATAGCTTTTATGAAGCCAACATCACCTTGATACCTAAACCAGACAGAGACGCTACCAAAAAAGAAAATTACAGACCAATATCACTGATGAATGCAGATGCAAAAATCCTCAACAAAATCCTGGCAAATAGGATTCAATGCCTCGTTAAGAAGATCATCCACTACGATCAAGTAGGTTTCATCCCAGGAATGCAAGGCTGGTTTAACATCCGTAAATCTATCAACATAATACACAACATCAATAACAAGAAAAATAAAAACCACATGATCATATCAATAGATGCAGAGAAAGCATTTGATAAGGTCCAACACCCATTCTTGATCAAAACTCTCAGCAAGATGGGAATGGAGGGAACCTTTCTCAATATAGTGAAGCCCATCTACCACAAGCCAGTGGCAAATATTATCCTCAATGGAGAAAAACTGAAAGCCTTCCCTCTAAATTCTGGCACAAGACAAGGCCGTCCTCTCTCACCACTCCTATTCAACATAGCACTGGAAGTACTTGCTATAAAAATTTTGTATTATTTTTTATGTTTTCTTTCCTTTTTCCCTTTCTTTTCTTAAACTGATTTATATAGTCTCTAGAAGGATTCTTCCCGTTTTTTGTTTGAATTTTTGCCCCCCCTTTTTCTTTTCTTTTTTTTTTCTTACCTTCAAACAGAACCACATAACTTGAACCATCTTGTTCTTCCTCATAAGTTGAGGAGGAAATAATGGAGGGCACCAAGACCAAACAGTTGTATGAACATTGAATAAAAATAAAAATTGATCAGACTTAAACACCAAAGCCAAAGCCAACTACAACAGAATCGATACCCAATCTACAAGAAGCTAAACACAGAAGGAACCACTTATACTAGCAGCCCCAGGGCAAAGGAGGGGCGATATTGAACGCATGCTGAGAACAGGGGTGGAGGGAGGACAACATTGGTGGTGACAATGCCTCTGATTCAATGTCACTATGTACCTAAAATACTACTGTGAATGATTTGTAACCCACTTTGGTCAAAATAAAAACTATTAATAAAAACATGTAAGTGACTATAGAATGGCTAAAAATGAGGTATTCCTTATATATGATCTTTTAATCATGATGAGACCATTTGCTAAATGCCTATAATAGGAAAATTATAGGATATTATCATATTAATATTTACAACATCTCGGGGCCGGCGTGGTGGCGCTAGAGGAAAGGTGTCTGCCTTGCCAGCGTTAGCCTAAGATGGACCGAGGTATCCCAAGCCAGGAGCGACTTCTGAGCGCATAGCCAGGAGTAACCCCTGAGCATTACTGGGTGTGGCCCAACCCCGCCCCCCAAATATATATATAGCAGCTTTAGCTCTTTCAGTTTGTGGATAAAAATCTAGTCATCACATTGGTTAAAGTTTCTTTTTATAATTCCTGATGCTTTTCAAGTTTGAAGTTAATGTTTCCGTCTTTCAAATCCAAAAAACAATATATATGTAAACATTCACCATGCCTGGAATGGTACTAGTACAGATTACATTTCTAAGGCAATGTGAAACAAATTTTCTCATTGTACAATGTTAATATAGTAGATGAAATATTAGTTTGTTATTATCCAACCACATATAAGATTGGAAAGTTTACTTACAGGGAAGATTCTGCATTGCTAGTGACTTCTGATCTCAGATCTCCAGATAAATTGAATAACAGAGAGGACTGCTTCTATTTACTTAACTTGTTTCAGGGTCCTAACCTGAAACTTTTTACAACATATCAAACATGGACTTTCGGCACATATTTTTCCTCTTTGCATTTGTTTTCTCCCAGCATCTTTTATTTTCTGCTGGTTTATTAAGAGAAGACCGTCTCAAGGAAATGAAGTATTAAGACTGTCTAAACATCAGGCAATAAATGTTTACTGATTATCCACTATTGGAGATGTTATAGAAGATTCAAAAGTAGCATGCAAAATTACTCTAAGTCTTAAAGAAGCTTAAAATCAGCTGAGGAGGCATATATATTTGTGAGGCAAGTAGCACTGAGATACTTTAAGACTAAATGGAAAATGTCTAGTACAGGAAATAAGGGCAGCCCTAAATCTTGTTCAATTTTAAATTAAAAAACAAAGTTAAACTGTTTTCCCCCATAATACAAGAAGTAATTAGTGTCAGGGAAGTGTTTATAAAAGTTTCAAGAATCATAACATTAAATACATGGTCCCTGGAAGAGTAAGCTAAGTCTGGATTTAAATCTGCCACTTATCTGTCATTTATAGGCTTTTTTTTTTAATCATTGAAATCTATATCTTCTCACATCTTTGGCCAGGAAGACATTATCTATAATGAATGTTATTTATGTAGTTTAAGCATTGTTTATGTTTATTATACTGGGCTAAAGCTATTTATGAGTCATTATTTTCATGGTTCTGAATAAGCAATTCTTCTAATATGTATCCATCACTAACAGGAAGACTAACATTTTTCTAGAACACAAGAAGTCAGATTCACAATATATATTTAATACCAATGAAAATATTTTGGAGGTTCTACAGAGTGATTTATTAATAAAACACAAGTGAGGTAATGAATTTTCAATTTCCATCTTCATGCACAAACTTTATGAATGCATGGTTCATATATGAACACTGGTCATTTTAAGTACATTTCTAAGAAGCATAACATCCTCTTACCTGAGAATTTCGTTGTCTCAGCAGTTAGCTGAGAATCACTGTCAGTGGACTCAAGGCCCAAAAACAAATGTGAGGAGAATCTAACCATCCCAAACAAACAAACAAACAAAAAATATATATATTACTGACTGCATTAGTAGATTAGTTAATTAGTAAGTGAAACAGTAAAACTAAATGCAAGAAAATTGAAATGGTTACATAAAAATTAAAATATGTTAAAGAGAATAAAGTAAAGGAAATAAATATGAGAGAAATTATTTAGTATTTGTGTCTCTCCTGACTAATTTTACTCAGAAGAGTAACCTCCAGATATATTCATATAACAAATTACATGAGTTTGTCTCCTCCTTTAACAACTATTATTCCATTGTATATAGAAACCATTGTTTCTTTATCAAATAATGTTTTTGGAAAGAACACTTGGTGTGCATCCAAGTTTTGGATGTTGTTTATAGTATTACAAGAGAAATAGGAATACAAATGTCTCTTTGGAGTAGACTGTTTGGGTCACGGAGTAGATGGCAAAAAATGGACTTGCTGTATCATATAAATCTTGGATTCGTTCATATTACTTTCTGAAAATATTTGAACCAGTCAATATTCCATCAACTGTGTAATTAATGTTATTTTACCCCCATCCACCACCATATAATCATTCTTGTTTCAAGGTAACAATTTTCACTAGTATGAAGTCATCTCATTGTTTTGCTTTCCATTTTCTCATGTGACAAGTATATATGTGTATATGTCATCTACATATCTTCTTTAAGGAATTTTCTGTTCATTTTTTCTTTCCATTCTTTATAGTGTCAAGTTATTTTTTTGGGTGGGAGGGACACCCACCTGCTCTCAGGGGTTTCTCCTGGCTTTGTACTCAGAAATCACACCTGGCGGGCATAGGGGAATATATGGGATGCCAAGAATCTAAATAGGGTCTGTTCTGGATTGACTGCGTGCAAGGCAAATGCCCAACAGCTGTGCTATCACTCTGGCCCAGGTTTCATGGTTTTAATTGAATATGAAAGTGCTTTATTTATCTTAGATATTAATTATTTTTTCAGATGAATGGTTGTCAAATATATATCAATATATTTTGATACCACTTCATTGAAACAATAAATATCAAAATGGGAGAAAAATGCTGTCCAGGTTTTAAAATCCTGCTATTACTATATAAGAATTGGGGCCGGAAAGATAGCATGGAGGTACGGCATTTGCCTTTCATGCAGAAGGACGGTGGTTTAAATCCCGGCATCCCATAGGGTCTCCCGTGCCTGCCAGGAGCGATTTCTGAGCATAGAGCCAGGAGTAATCCCTGAGTGCTGCCGGGTGTGACCCAAAAACCAATATATATAATATATATAATATAATTTAATACTCATTAAATATTGCCTTTATTCTCATATATATGATATACAATATATCATATACAAGTGTTACCAAAACTATACTCATCATTATGTAGAAACCTAATATGTAATAGATTATGAATTACACATAAAATGTTAAAAATTACTAAGCCATAATATGGAATGCCTACATACTAGAAAAGAAAAATATAACGATTCCTTTACTAAATCTTTAAATGGAACACAATGAAGTGTTAAGCATAATTTTTACATCTCTCATTCCATTAATGTATGCCTCCATATATATTATCGTTGCCATTTATCACTTGCAGAACCAGAGAATTAAAGCCCAAATATTTGTAGAACATTGTTTGCAGTTTGGTTGAAGAGGATTATTCCACTGCAAAATGTTAGTCTCCTCAATATTCACTGATTTAATACCCATTTCCTTTATGCTAAAATAGGATGCTAATTGTTAATATAATTGTCTTCTTTTTTCCTCATTTTGAGCACAGATTGTATATAGCCAGAATTACAAATCTTTATCTTTGTGCCATTTAGGGAACATGTTTGTACTAGAGTTGGCATGTCATTTTTAACACCCAGGTATTGTACCACACCAAAGTATCTAAGATCCTTCCTTCACATGATTGTCATGTTACTTTACTTCTAGTTGAGTGTTTTTATTCTCTGCAGTACCCTCCCCTCTCTTTGCATGATAATCTCTTTTGTAGTCCAAAAGCAAGGGTTAGAAAATGCATGTTTCCTTATTTTGTTTTTTTATATAGCACAGACTAATGAGACCAACCTTCTTACTTCTGACTTATTTCACTTTACATGGTGCACCAGTTACATCAAAGGGAAGAAAATGATAGTTTTAAATTTTTCTTATAGCTGCATAATGTTTCCCTTGTGTTTATGTATTAAAATGCCTTTATTAATTTCTATGTCATTGGCCATTTAGACTGCTAAATATTGGTTATACTAAGAACTGCAATGAACATAAACAAACATATATCTTTCTATTTTCATGTAAAGAACACTATCCTTCACCAGTGCAACATTCCCGTCACCAATGTCTCAAATCTCCCAACTCCCCTCCCCATCCAAGCCTGTACTCTAGACTCATCATCACTAATCATCAGGGAGATGCAAGTCAAAACAACTATGAGGTACCATCTCAAACATATATTTTTTAAAACTCTTTATATTTGGGAGGCAATTATCGAGAGTGTAATCAAGGGGTCAGATAAAATCTAATTCTAACTTTTTTTAAGAAGTCTTCAGACTGTTTTCAGAAAGGCTTATCCAGATAAATTCAACCAACATGAGTGAGAATTTCTTTTGCACTATATCAATGCCTAATTGTTCCATTATCTTTGATAAATGCCATTCTCATTGGTGTGAGATAATAACTTCACTGTAATTTTATTTGAATTTAAACAACAATAATAATAACAATAATTAATAATAATAATAATAATAAGTGATGATGAACACTTTTCCAGAAGTGTCTTTTCATCTCTCTTGTCCACTTTTGGATGGGGTTTTCAGTTTTATGTTGTTGAGCTTTGTGATAATCATGAATGTTGGACCTTTTATGTTCATGTATTTTTGCACAAAGATGGCATACGTTAGGTAGCTTTTTTTATTTTTGCAAGACTTTTTTTCCACTTGAAGAAAATTATATGATTCCATTTAATTATTATTATACTTTTTATCTTTGCCAATGGAGGCTAATAAACAAAAACATCTGTGAAATCCATATCAAGAACGTTATCTCTATGTTTTTTTCAATGTATTTTATAGACTCTAGATAAATTACAGCTTTTACATCACTTTGGATTAATTTTTATGAAATAGGGATCCATTTTCTTTTTTCTTTTTTAAATGGGATTATCCCATTTTTGTAACACTATTTTTTGAAGAGGTCTTCCTTGCTTGACTTCATGTACTAAGCTTCCTTGTAATAGATTAACTGTCCATAAATATAAGAGTTTCTATTAGGGCATTCAATTCTATTTCATTGGTCTGAAAGCATCTTTATTCTAGTACCATATCATTTTGATTATTATAGTACAATTTTGTAAAGTCAGAGAAATAATATGTTCGATCTGTTTTCTCAGAATAGCTTAGGCTATTCAGAGCTTCACAATTATATATAAATTTTTAGCTGATTTTTCTTTGTAAGTCTCTAAAGAATGTCACAGACATTTGCATGGAAATATAGGGACAGAGCTATAATATATCACATAGGATGATTGCCTTGTCTGCTGCCCACCCAGGATTGATCCTTGGCACCTCATCTGGTCCTCTGAGCCTTCCAGAAATGACTCCTGACTGAGTCAGGAGTAAGCCCTAAACACCCAAGCATGGACTAAAATCAAAATGAAAAACAATAAAATAAATTTGCATAGAAATGAAATGAGTCTTCACCGCATACTGCTTTGGGCAGGATGATCATTTAGACAATGTTATATTTTCATTTCTGGCTTTCCACTTCTATTTTAAATGGTGACATAATCTTCAGTATATTAGTCTTTCCATACCCTTTGTTGATTACGAGGCATATTATGTCTGTATTTTTTAATGTTTTTTTATTTATCTCTCTTCTACTTTGTATCTCCATATAGTAACAACATATTTTATGTGTTGATGTAACACTCTACTTTGCTATATGGACTTGTGGATTCTAGGGTGTTTAGTGATCTCTTTCAATTCTTCTGTGTACATTATGTCATAGGCAAGCATTTCTAGTTAAATTTCTTTTTCAGTTTGGATTCCTTTGATTTCTTTTTCTTGACAGTTTGCAATAGTAAGAACTTCCAAAATTTACAAATTAATGTCAGAGAACAGAGACATTCTTGCCTTAAGCTATAAGTTTTTCATATTTATTATCATATTTTTTGAGTATTTTTGGAAATGATCATTACTATCTTGAGATACTTTTAGCCATATAAAGTTGAGTACTTTTTAAATTATGAATGGATTTTGTATATTGTCAAATGCAATTGCTCCATCAATTAATATCCATTAATATATGGTTTGTATCTTTTCTTTTGCTGATATTGTGTTGGGCACTAATTGATTTTTGTATATAGAATTATCTCTGGAATAGGTTATAATTCCTAGATTATGATATATGATAATTTTAACATATTGCTGGATTTGGTTGGTCAGATATTGTTGTAAAATTTATATTAATTTATATCAGAAATGTCAGGTTGCAAGTTACTTTATATCAACTATGGCTTATTTTGGTATTAGAATAATATTGACTTCATTGAAACAGGAAGAATTCCTGTCTGATGTTTTGGAAAAGCTTGGGCAAAGGATAGGTGTCACTTCATTGAAGATTTAGTGGAACTCAATAGTGAACCTTTATGGACTCTGGCTAATGTTCTTGGAGGGAGTTTGGTTCTATTTTTATTTAAAGCACTATCATTTACAAAGTTATCATAGTTGAATTTTATACATACAATATTTCAGCACCAATCCCACCACCATTTTCAACCTTCCTCCACCAATGTTCCCATATCTCCTCTAACCCCTAGCCTGCTATCAAAACAGGCACCTTTTTTGGGGGGGGGGGTTGTTGTTTGTTTTGTTTTTGGGTGACACCCAGCAGTGCTCAGGGGTTACTCCTGGCTCTACGCTCAGATATCGCCCCTGGCAGGCACAGGGACCACATAGGATGCCAGAATTCGAACCACCATCCTTCTGTATGCAAGGCAAACGCCCTTGCCTCCATGCTATCTCTCCGGCCCCAAAACAGGCATGTTTTAAGGTTTGGTTGTTAGCACTACTTGGGTCTGTGATTTCAGTGTTGTTGGCTCCCTGGTTTAGATATTTAGTTCTGTCCTTTTGTTTTTGTTTTTGGTTTTGTTTTTGGGCCACACCTGGTGACTCTCAGGGGTTACTCCTGGCTATGTGCTCAGAAATTGCTCCTGGCTTGGTGGACCATATGGGACGCCCGGGATCGAACCTAGGTCTGTCCTGGATCAGCTGCTTGCAAGGCAAATGCCCTTCTGCTGCGCTATCGCTGAGGCCCAGTTCTGTCCTTTATTTTTTTTTAAACCATCAACATTTATAAATACCCTTGACCACCTTCCCTCTTTGGGTGTGTTTTATTTATTTACCTTTTTGGGTAACTTGCCCAGCAGTGTTCAGGGGTTATTCCTGTCTCTGCATTCAGTAATAACTTCTGGTGGTTCTTGGGGAACCATAAGGCATGTCTAGTGTCAAATTGGGGCAAGTGTGGGCAAGTGTCTTACTTTCTGTATTATCATTCAAGCATTGGGGAGAATTTTTATTTTAATTAGTTTTATTTTTCTTCCTCTAATTGATCTGTACAGGATTTTTATATCTTCCTAATTCAATAATGTAATAATGAATAATTCTAAAAATTCTATGTTCTCCAACTTAGGGAAGAGTTGTTCATAGTCATCTCATTATCTTTAGTATTTATTAAGTATTTAGTAGTTACAACTCTTGAAGATAGGGTCTTATTTATTTGGGCTTATTACAATGCATCTTTATGCTGTCTATTTATTTTTATGCTGTTTGATACTCTTTTGATCTCTTGTGTCAGCACACAAATATCCCTCTTCAGAATGGTTAAGGGTTCAGCAACTATCGTTTCAGTCAGTCATTTTCTTTTCTCCTCTTTTTTAAAAATTTTTCTGGAATTTCTATAATTCAGAGATGTTTCATCATGTGTCATCTATTGAGCATACTACTTTTTATCATTAAAATATATCTTATATCACTTTATATTTGATGATGAGGTGTCCTTTCTTCTTGATTACTGGTTCAATTTTTGTTTTATAGTACTGCTGAATCCTACTATTTTATATTTTAGCTCTTTAATTATTTTAAATAAAATCTCCTTTTGTTTCTTTCCATCAACTTTTCTTAATTTTTTTTACTCTCTTCAGTTATTTTCTCAGTTCAAAGATCAATAAGAAATCTTTCTCTAGCAGCCTCATAATTTCTCATGGACTTGTGGACTTTTCTGGTCTTTGTTTCTGACCATTGATGAGGTTGGACTTCCTTACTTTGTGGAAATTAAGAGAACACTGTATTACAGATAGTCTGTTGCTCTTCTCAGAGAATCAGGATAATATCTATGTATCTGTTGATTTCTGGAAGCCATAGATGTCTTTTGAGAATCTCTCAGTGTGACGAGAATAACCAAGGTTTATTCCCACAGTACTCTCTTTCTGTCTTCACAAATAGGTTGGGTATGATGACCTGGTAGGCAGCAAGTTCTTGCAGTACTAACCTAGAGCAGAAGGATGTGTAGATGGAGAAAGTCCTAGTTCCTCTTAGGATGTCTGGATACTTTGTTCATTATGTTGTATAATGTGCATGACAAGAGAAGAAAATTTTAAATTATTTAGTTGCATTATTTCACATGATAATTAAATAAACTGAAGATTGACAATATAAATAGCCAATCTGTGACACTTCATATATCTGCATGCAGAGGTGAGCAATCCTTTGTAGTATCTCTCTTTCCCAGTCTTCTCACTCAAACACATTAGGTGAAATTGGCAACTTATTCAATGTGAAATTAGATAGAACAAGTTTAAGAGTTTAATACTGATCTATTGCCCAATCAATTCCCTGCTTGGGTGTTACCTTTACTGAATAGAATTGAGGACATTTTAATTAATTTATTATGTCCCTTCAATTGGGAAACCCAATTAATAATTGGAATGGGTTTTTAATTGGTTTATATCCTCTAGGGTATTACATTAATAGCATAAATAAACTAATAGTTTTTCACTGAATGAGTATTCATCTATATGCATATAGGTTGCCACCCAATATATTACCTTATTTTTAAACTCCAAAATTGAATATTACTTTTGAAAAGAATTTTTCATGTACAAATTTGTTGTTATTTTTATTCCACTTTGATACAAGGTCACAGTATTTTTCAGTTGAGATAAGATAAAAATATTGATATTCTTCCCATTTTTATCATTAGCTTCATTATTCCATCAGTTTTACAGTCCCTCAAATTTAATATCACCTTTAGCTTTTCTTTCTGATCCTTCTATCTACCCTTAGACATATGTACACTCAGATCCTTTGAACTTTCTTTAGCACCTAATGAATTGGAAACCTAGAGAAGTAACACAACATGCCAAGTTTCACACAGTGTGAGAGTATTACGGATAGAAGCATTTAATTGGGCATTTTATATAATTTCCTCACAACAGTTATTTCGAGCGGATTATTAACTTTTGTAATTTTACTACCCAAAACCCACTTTACGCTGGGTTAACCATTCCTTGTTTTGAGGAAAAAAAAAACAAATAATTTATCTTATCAAGGGCAAGACATTTTATTCTGCTAAGCTTCAACTTCACACAATCTCTAGCACAAAAATCTCCATTACATATTATTTGATGTAAGCTATTCAAAAGTTTCTAACAGTTCCTCCTCCCTATAACATTAACTTCATTTATTCTTAGCAGGAAATTTGAGGATAATTCATTGTTAAATGTTGGGTTTAAAGTTATTTTCCAATATTGTGTTCGTGTAGCCCTTATTTACTTTCTATTTCCTTTTCTATTATATAACATTGGCTTCTTTTTTCTTTCTTACCTCTTAACTTGAAAGGGTCTAATTCAGTTATTTTGAAAATGTGAAGTTGAGATGATATTTTTGGAACTCTCTGAAAATTTTCTTTCCCTTACTGTTTTCCACAAATTTTCAAGATAATTTTAAGTGTGCTAAAGTTTAATGAGCAAGTGTTGTTGTAATGTCTTAGTTGAAGAAATTATATCAAAACAAACTATATATTTTGTAGACTCAACTTATTAAATACATAATGGAATTATAAATTATAAATGGAATTAAATAAAATATTTTCTATTCCAATAACAAAAATATATTATTTTCACATATTTTTCTAACCTACAGTTCATGAGGGAAAGTAGTGAGGATACTGGTCCCACCCTTCATTTGTAATAAGGGATCTCATAATTAACACTGCATGAATAAATGTCTATTAACTCCCTTGTGGCAGTATTCATGATGATAACAAAAATAATTATTTATATTGGGTAGTTTTACTCTTTGTGGTCCCTCTGCAAAATTTACACATTACAGCTGTGAGGTAATCTACCTGTATATTATACTTTTTCTACATAAAATTCCAAATTTAGCCATTTTCTCATCTAGCTAGCAGCTTAAAAAAGTGGTAATAGAGGACCAAGTATATATCACAGAAGCAGAACTCTTACCTTGCTATGTTAATGTCATGGGCTCAATCCCAGGAACACAAAGAAGAAGAAAGACCAGTGATATAAAAAGAAATGGATGGAGCATTTCTTTCCTCTTAACAGTGATGACAGTAACAAGAGCAACAACCTTTTGAATTCCTGACAATTTCCTAACCAAGGACAGTGTTAATATTCTAGAACATCAACTCAGTCCTTGTTTTCTTCAACACAGTATTTCCCCTAAGACTTGGATTTTGCATGGTTCTTCAGCTTTCCCAATAATTCTGGGGACTACCTAATAACTTCTATTTATTTATTTATTTTTACCCAATAGCTTTTAATAAACACTTGAGAAGCAATTTCCATTGCTTAAAAACTGCCTCTGAAGTATTTGGTTATTAAAGAAAACAAAGTTGTAAGTATTATTACTGCACCATTCAAATAGTTTATATTTATTTATATATATTTATATGCACCATTGTTTATGTATTTATATACCATTATTATATACCATTATTTGTATATGCCATTATTTATATAACATTTATATATTTATATACCATCATTATATGCCATAATAATATCATTATGATACAGTCATAAAAATCACTGCTTTGTTTGACTTAGTAGCCAATTTGTCTATTAAACATCTTCCCAAACATAGCAGAAAATTGGTTAGTCTCAAAAGTCAAAGATATCAGATGAAGCCATATGTTTCCCTTCTGTCAGTCTCCTATACAAAATGAACATTTGACACTTTAATTGTTACAAAAAAATGAAATAGCAAAGTAACAATGTCCATTTATGTTTATATGATAAACTATATCATCATTCCTCAAGGGGACAATGGACATTGCCTTCTACCACCTGTGCCTGGGTGTTGCTAAGATCTTTCATTTGTCAGCTCACATTTCTAATCTTTAAGGTCAAGCTTCTCTACTTACAGAGCATCTTAGATGATAAAAGGAAAGATTCACATACCAAAGTTCAGACAAGACTGAGAAATATCTATCTATCTCAGAGATAGATACTGTCAACTTAGGAAAGTTTTCAATCAGACTTAACAACAATCCACTGATTGTGTTTTGTCCAATATGGATGTTATTCAATGTTGACTGCTTTTAGGTGGGCATATAAAATTGTTTTTTCCACATAAGGTTCATAAATTATTATTCAGGAAGCCATTAGATTATATAGCTTAATTTAGACAAAATTAGGATATAACTTTAGGTTGCTAGAACTCAACAGCCTTTACTCTTTTGGCCAAAAATATTGTTTTACAAAAGAAAGCCACTTTCATGAAAATAGTATTTTGAATAATCTTTTTATCCTTTTCTCATCTTACAGACCACATTCTACTTGAAGTCAATATATGCCTCATTTATGCATGGAACACTTTATTTCTCAAGTTTGTTTAAATTCATTGCTTCTTAGCAAAATTCTAAGTTACTGAGGGTATTGAATGTGCCTTTTCATCTTTGTTTTCCATGTTCCTATCACATTGCATAGATTAAAATAGTTGCTGGATAAATATTTATTATGTGGATGAATGTGTGAATAACAGCAAAGGGAATAATCCAATCTTGTTTAGGTAACCATAAAATATTCACTTAATTCTCCTCAGTGATGCACAGCTATGGAAGAAGAGTTCTCTGGTACTACTCCTAAACAAGAATGAATTCATGATGACCCACTTCAGAGCAAATAAGTACACTCACACAGAGACATCATTGATCATAATCCCCAAATTCTCGAACTATCCCAGAGCAACTGGCAAGACTGGCAGCTCACTGGATCTCTTCACAGTACCTCACACATGCCATTCCATTATTGACAGAGGGACTGTGGAGCCATACAAACAAAGCTTTATGTAGAGTCTGAAGTGGCAATATTGCTGTTCTCTTGTAGTTAAGGGGGTCTGAACTGAGGAAGAGCACTTGATGCAAAGAAGGACAATCCCCATAGATTGCGAGAAGGGGATATTTTTGAGGCACTTTTTATAACTTGCTTGCATTAAGTGGTGTCTGGGCTCTGGGGACTTGCATAGGATTAGCAATGTATGCTCCGGCCATTCAGGGGATTAAAAGCTGCAGTCATTGTGATTATGTGGAATTAAAAACAAACTATGAAGTGGCCATGGACTCTGATTGCATTACATTCCACTTGATGAAATCCAATTTGTAATTTGAGCGCAAGAAACTACCTTTAAGGTTTCTTTCTTTCCTTTTAAAGAAGGCAGGAGAGTGAGGTGGGGAGTACATCCACTTTGAATTTTTAAAGATTTGATATCTAATATTAGCTTCCTTTCTTACTCCTTGTTGACCATTAAAAAGTTGTTTATCATTTCTGAGTCTCCAAGACTTCACCAAAATGGAAATTATACTCTTCTATGTTAGTAGCAATTAATTGAGATGATATGAACTCTTAGTACCATTCCAGAAAATTGGTACAGTGGGGGTTTCATGCTTTCTTATTTACCACTGATCTCTTTATGTCTTCTTCACTAGCTCATCTCCGCAGAAATGTGCTTGGTGTTCAATAGCAAGAGGCCCTTCTGAAAGAAGAAAGTAGACACCAAGGTAAAATGAATTTTTATCAATTATACAAATAAAACTTTCTTCCATTGATGGGTGTTCCACAGGCAGGAGAAAGAATTTCTTCAGGGACCTCAGCAGATTGAAACAACTCTGCCCTAAAGAGGTTCATGCTGCGAGAAGATATTTCCTTCTGCAAATTTCTAATTCTTCAAAGTACCAAATTGAAGGAGCCCTTTCCCCAGTGAGCATGAAACATCTGTATTAAGTAGACTGCACACATGGAAGAGGCTTTGATAACCTCACAATTGGCTTTAGGGCAGGGACTTCTTTATGAGTCTCAAGCCTTAAGAAATTTGAGAAAAATCCAATAGAACAAACCCTTTCATTTCTAATTTTTGTCTGTGTGAAAAGAAGGTTCTAATATCCAGGGAGAGTGGTGGAATAGTCTTTAAAGTGGGAATGTTCTCTATTTGTAAAACCCACTGGGATTCTAGTTTCTCTGACAATTCAATTACAGAAAGAGGTTTGGGTTCATCCAAATGCACAGTGGGGTATATTTTTACAGACATATTAATAACCATATTGGAGAATGTTAGTTTGTAATTTGACTAGTTTTATTTCTTTTCTTTGGGGAAGGAGTCTCTTTTGGGCTCTACCTGTCAATCTCAGTGACTACTCTGCTCCACGCTCAGAAGTCACTCCCTGGTAATGCCTGGAACACCATGTACTATGTCAGAAACCAAACCAGAGTGTTTCTTGAGTAAGGCAAGTATATTAAATTTTGTACTAGATTTATGGCCCCTAGTTTGTACTTGAGACTAAGTATTTCTTTCCTTAGGTTTTGGACAGTCTTAGAATCTTTAAATAAAACATTTCTTTATTCATTATAGTGTTCCCCATCTGTTGTGATGTAAATAGATAATCTGGTTATTCTCCAAAGTTGGATGGGGCATTTATAGACATTCCATACTATAGACAGAAGAATGAAATTCAGCAGAGTCTGATCTAAGACAACATTGCGTGATTTTATGGCATCAATTCCAGAGTCACTAAAAATACCTACCTCTCAGAAATAGATACAGATTTTCTATTTTAGACTTAATTCTACTTGAAAAAATTTAAAAAAGTATTCTCTTTTGAAAATGAAACAAGACTGCATCAAATCATTTTTAGGGTCCCCTCACAAGATCTTACAGAGTCTGTGCAAGTGAAGATTCCTCTAAGAAACCATAACATCATAGTTATTGCTTTTATTAGCACAAAAGAATATGTTTTTCAAGAAACCTTTGGTTGGCTCAGAATAGATTCTCTATCACTAGTGGTCATTGTCATTACTGTTTGACATTATACTGTTTCTCCTTTGACCTGGAGGTTAGGGCAGTGGAAGACCTAAATAATTCAAGTTCACTGATGGCTACAGAGCACCTTCAGCTGTCCAATATAATCCACAGTCCTCATGCAACCCCTTCTTTCCTTTTAAATCTCATTCTCTCCAGGGTCCATTGTTTGATCTAAGTTTTGGGTTTCTTGAGCCTTGTTTTGTAGACTGAATACAAATAGTCGTCATGATATCCTCATTTTGATCCAACTACAATTCTTCTCATTCTCATCCCCCCATTCTTCTCCATTCTTTTCTATAGTCCCCCTTTTTTAAGAATTTTTTTCTACATCAGCTTATTTCTAAAGGTCACAGCTCCCTTTTCCTCTGGGTCTCCTTTGGCAATTTTAGTTTGTGACTATTTTTGAAGCTCCAGGGAAAGCTTTGTAAGCACCCATCTGTCTTTTCTACAGTCCCAGCATCACCCATCACTGCAAGCATTTGCTGGGCTTATGAAACCTGCACAGTGGACAACTGACTGGATGTCAAGAGACCTGAGTTTGAATATTGACCTTTTTATGTTGTATGCTTATCTTTTGTATTTTGAAAGAATAGACATTATGTGGAAAGGAGACATTAAGCACAGTTCTTTTGCAGGCCACATCTAAAAGACATAGTATAATTTTTTAAAAAAATAAACTGCATACCCTACCTAAAGTTCTGACTCTGTGAAATATAGAAATGGTGAGAGACACCAATTATTTGTTCCAAAGCAATAATGGTCAAAGAGACATAATTTTTACTGATATGTCTAGATTTTAGGGACAATTATATCTAAGGGAATATTTCTTGTACACAGGGAACAACATGATATCTTCACTTTGAAATGGGAGATGAGAGATTTTAGAAATTCATTTTTAGGGCTGAAATGTGAGTACAGTGAGTAGGGAACTTATCTTGCATGCACATAACCTGATTTGAACCCCATCATTTTTTATGGTTCCCCGAATTCACCAGGTGTAATTTTTGAGTGCAGAACCAGGAGTAAACCCTGACTACCACTGCATGTGATCCAAAAACAAACAAGCAAACAATATAAAATAAAGAAATGCCTTTTAATCCTTTTCATCTTAATATCCAGCAATGTTTGCACTTTGATCCATTGACCCTAATGGTTGCCATTAGGTCTTAACTTGGGTCAAACAATCTAGCAAGTTACCTTCTTGCCAAAATCCACTGGTGTTGGCAGCAAGAACTTTTGGGACAGCAAGTGTCCTTTGGGGGATTTCTGGTTTTTGAAATGCCAGTGCATATTGGGGCACAAGTGAGGAAGGGATCTGTGTGGCGCCTACTCTGAATGTCACTGCCGGACTCTGTGAAGGATCCAAGTGTGGATCAAATTCCAAGGCCCCAGCTGGCGGGTCTGTAGGAAAATTAGATTCCTATGAGTCCTTAGAGGTCACCGAACTGTGTCTGAAGGATTCTGGTCAGAAACAGGGTGGCTCAGGACAAACACAGGAAAAACAAACAGAGAAGACAGAGACATAGGAGTGAAAATTGGCCAGAAGTACTGGATTCCCAATATTATATTTCCAGCTTGACAATCCCAGATTGTGTGTGAGAATAGCGAATCGAGAGATACTCTACAATTTCAGCTATGACAGTCAGACTCAGAGACCACACAATGGACACTAACACTCACAAAAATCCACACAGCACTTCTGTAAATGACTCAGCTGTTAGTGAAGGCAGTTTACCAAAAATAGCAGCAGTGAATATAAACTGCAAGTGTTCATAAACTCATACACACATATTCTGCTATTCATACTAGACTTACCTGGCAGAACTTCAAATTCTAACCAATGATTAACCTTTTATTAGGCTCATGCCTTCAAGTTCAAGTGCTAGAGTTCATTAATGCTTGCATATCCCTAAGCAGAGCACCAGGAATGCAGTAGCACATGTTTGTAAGGTGAAAAGATGAAGATAGCAGAAACTAATTGCTAGAGAACCTAATGGCTTTGAAAGGTGCATGCCAATAATTTAAAAAGTTTTTTAAGTCACACGTATTGCAGGTTATATTAGGATAGAACCCTTCATCAAATTAAAAAATCATGTACAAAGCCAGAGTAATAGTACAGTGTATGTTTTGTATGGGGTCAACCTGGGTTCAAATCTTGATACCATATGCAGTACCCTGAGAACTAACAGGAATGTTTCTTGAATAAAGAACCAAGAGTAAGTCCTGAGGACAACGAGTGTGGTCACTAAACAAATGAAACAAACAAAAAAATGGAGAACACTAGTCATCCATGAGAACTTGAACTCTTACATGAAGCCAAATAAACTTTGTTAAGTCCATAAAATGCACTGACTCCCAGGGGATATATAAAAGCTAAATTTTTGTGAAATCATCTGGGTTATATAGCAAAACAGTGTTAAAACTCTACTAATATTAGCTATCTGACACTAATATCTGTAAAGTGGGTGCCTCACAGTGAGTGAAATAGATGCTGTAAGGGATCACTGTATACTGTCTAAAGTACATGAAAATGTGAGTATTAGATATCCATCTATACATACATATGTGTATATAAACCCAAATGATTATTGAGGAACATATTTATTCCAATATTACACATGCATCCTTTTCAACTGACCTTGTGAATGAAGCTCTTTGGAGTTGAAGGGAACTAGAATGTGTACAGAGATTTTTCCAGTGTTTATTTTTACATTGAACATCAACTAGGCCCCAAGGCTAATGCTATTGACCTGTAACATGCATAGAGATATGGCACAGCTACTGGCCACTTGGTCAGGGAGGAGAGACCAGAGGAGCCTGTCCTCAATAGGACATTGCCATCTGGTGTATGACCCAGGTTAAACAGCTGGGAGAAAAATTGGAGCCCAGGATCAGAAAAGATGAGGATACACAGAGGTAATGACGATTTGCTAGAAAGAATTATTGATGTTGGGGTTGCCTATATTTCAATCCTTTAGATATATACATTAGAGTAGAAATTTTGATGAAAATATACTGACATGGGCTAGAGAAGGTGTTAGCATTCTCCCTCAACTTTTCCTACTTAGGAAAGTGCCTAAGTATCTAAGATCAGTCACACATTATCCATCAGTCCCTTCATTTAATACTGAGTCATTCAACAAGGTAAATAGTAAACAGTCATCTTGGGCGAGGACATGAAAACCCAAAGAAGTGTTTTTGTTTGGTTAGATTTTTTTTAGTTTTGCTTTGGTTATAGTTGGGGATCTGACATGTCTGGTTGTGCTCAAGACTTATTTCTGGCTCTGTGCTCAGACATCATTCCTCCAGGTGTTCTGGAGACTGGAAGAAGTGCCAGGGATTGATTCTGAATGCACAGAAAGCACTACTCTTTTGGTTTTCAGGGAACATATTGCTTAAGGAAGGTGCCTAAGGTGATCCAGGAAAAACTAACAATCTAACATTGCTCTTTCCTAATAATTTGTTGCTTCTATAACTTTTCAACTTCCCCTTTTTAAAAAAATGAATGTTTTTGTTTTTGACTCAATATAATTTTAAATAGAGTTTACCAGTCTTCAATAATCAATAATATACAATAAAGAAATACACCTAATCTTTTATTATTATTCTTGACATCTAGATGATGAGAGTGAATGGCAATAATGTGACTTAAGATTCATAAATTAGTGCAAACTGCTTACAGTTCTATTTAGCACAAAATAGAAGTACATAATTGACATTGATCAATTAAAAAATTAAAGATTTTAGTGGCCAAAGGCTTTGAGGAAATGAATGGCAATGGAAATTCAATTTCTAATCTAATTCTGTTTGATTTTAAACTTTAATGCTTAGCTCTTTATGTGATTTTTATTTATTTTTGACTTGAAGATAGAATTTTTGTTTTTATGTAAACATTAATAACACAATAAGTTATATATACAGTGTTAAATTAATGCACTTATGCATTAAAAATACTCACCTCTTTATAGTTAGGTTATATTATCAAATGACAAAACTCCCATTCATTTTATTATGGAAAGAACATTTATGATTTATTCTTTAATTTTCAATTATATTTGGCAACAATGTTAATAAACACCATGATATATATTGGGTCTTCAAACTTTTATTTTTTAATAGGAAGCTTTCATTCTCTAACCAATATTTATCATCTCCCTTTTCCGATTTTCCCCAATAATAACAAGTATTATAGTTTTTATTTTTATTCATTTAATTTTTATATATTTTACAGGTAAGTTGTATCTTAAATCAGTTGTTTATACACACTTCATATTTCCTACAATATGATGCCTGGAAGACCCATTAGTCTCACTCTTTTTGACCTAGATGTTAATATTTTCTTCTTTATGATTTAATATTACTCCATATCATGATTTACATTTTCTATATCTATCAATTTATTGGCAAAAATATATTCATACATCAGCTATTATGGATAATAGTATAGCTCTTTTTATGTATTGACTATTATAAATAATGAGATTATCTGAGTAGGAGTGAAAAACCCTTTCCTCTGCCAATTTTATTTTCTTTGACTGTTTACCTAAAAGTAATATTGATAAATTATCTAGTAGTTCTATTTTTGAATTTTTTTCTCTGTTTTTGGGCCACAGCCAATGATGCTCAGTCTCCTGCCTAAGTGCTCAGAAATCGCTCCTGACTTGGGGGAGGATATGGGACACCAGGGATTAAATTATGATCAGTCCTGAGTCAGCTGCATGCAACGCAAACACCCTATCACTGCACCACTACTTTTTAAATTTTAAATTTTTAAATTTTTAATATCTATATCCTTTTTTGTTGTGGTTTGTGTTTTATTGAAGGAAAGATTGGAAAAAATCACTAGAAAATGGGCTATGTTCATTGCAGTGTTATTTACAATAGCCGGAGTCTAAGAACTATAGACCAATTTAAGAAAAAAAATGGGTATTTAAGAAAAATAAAAGGACGGTATGGTAATAGTACTATATTTTTAAGAGATTTTTTCCTTGCATCATATCATAATTTAGCTTTGATCATAAATTAATAGGGTCTTAACTCAAAACCTTCAATTCTTTTCCAGTGGTCTACAGGTTTATCTTTGGTTCTCTGTTGAAGGAGTATGATGTGTAATCAAAACCATCATTAATGGTTTTGAAAAACAAAGAATCTCAATTAAATAAAAAATAAACACACTAGTGGTTGTCCAGAAACAAATAGTTTAGCATGATAATTATAGAAAATATTTGTTTTCTTACTGTTACCACAAGCATCCTATATATTTCTTCATAAAAAGATTATATAAAGAAAAAAGATTATTATATTATAAAGCTAAAAGAGTCAACTGCTATAAATATATATAAGCAAGATTTAATGAGATTAAATAAGATTTATCTTCTGTGAACAATACCTAAAATTATATTATCTATTTATAAAAATTTTATAGTAATATATGTGTTAAAGAATAATCACAAAATAATTAATATTTAATAAGGTTGGTACCTCAGGAGATTTGGGTACATACATATATTGTAATTCAAAATAGTTTTAAGCCATATTTTAATTAGTAGCTGCATAATTGAAATAAGATTTACTATCAATAAAAAAATTTAAAACACTCTGTTATATGTTCTACCTATGAGTTAGTTGACTTAGTGAAAGCTCAAGGTTATTTTTTTTAGTGGGGCAACATCTGGCAGCACTCAGGGGTTACTCTAGCTCTGCACTCAGAAATCACTCCTGTCGGGTTTATATGGGATGCTGGAGATTGAACCCAGGTTCATCTTGGTCAATTGTGTGCAAGGCAAATGTCCATCCCCTGGGCTATCGCTCTGGCTAGCAAAACTCATGTTTCTTAATTCAATTTCTAGGAGCATTTAGGATATCTTTTATGGAAAAAGAATCAAGACCATAGACACAACCTTGCCAAATAGAATTATTTTTATTCACAGAGAATTAAATGATGATAAAATATGATGTCTCCAGAAAAATACCCTACTATATACTAAGATTTGGCTTAGAAGACACAAGTCATAAACTGGATATAAATTTAAACTTCTGTTTATGAAGTAAAAGTGGTAAAAGTGTAGTCTTGATTAGTTCAAGTCTTACTAATTTGATTTCAATGCATAGCAAGCAGAGATTAAGAATGATCTGTCGTGAAAAGTAATTCACTGCCAGTCCCCAGTGCAATGTCAAAATCTAGATCTTTCTTCAGAGAAAATTTAGCTAAAACTTCCATTTTACACCTCCTGGTAAGAATTCCATTTAATGTTCCATTAGTAAAGAAGAGCATTTGGAAGGCATAATGAAGAAAACTCTCAGAAGAACTCAAAAAAGACTTGAGGGAGGCCTCCATTTTCGTATTAATCTTGCAGTTAAGTCAGAGTCTAGGTAAAGTTATTCAACTTCCTTTGCAATTTATCTGGCAGAATAAGATTTCAGTCTGACAAGGTACTTACAAATGAGAACACAGTGTCTCCCCAGCCATAAAGCATGCTAATTGGAAAGCTGTGGACAAAATTTCTTCCAAAAGCAGGAAATCTTCTCAAATATTAATGATACCCTCCTGCCAAACTTTTAGATGCTGTCAAATCTGGTGACTTGAGTTTTATGTCACTTCATCTTATTTTTTGATCTTGCTAGTCATACTCCCTAAAGAAATTATACTACTCTGTAGTGGGACCACGAGGCACATTGTAGTGTGTGTGTGTGTGTGTGTGTGTGTGTGTGTGTGTGAATCATGTTGCAACATACTATTAAAGTGATAACTTTGGCAATACTGAAATAGAAATTAGAGATGTGAGCTTAGGAATTTATTAAATTCAACAAGGAATTTAAATTATCCTAAACATAGAATGTTTTTGGCATTAATAACAACAACTGTAGAAAAGAATAGAAACAACAGCATTGATTCTTTTTTAAGGTTATAATATGGCAAATTATCATATCAGAGAAGTAACACATCTACAACTTCTTGGTAAACATATTAAGGGGAAAAGAATACTGAGACAGTTAATGATCACTAATGATTAAGCACTATATAGGATTCTGAGTGTTCCTAGCATTTTAAAGAAGCTTCAGAAAATGAATACTCTCTTAAACTGAGCATTCTGTCACTTAAGCATTAAGTTTCTCTAGATGCCTAACTTATTCCAAATCAGTCTTGACCAGAAGTTGATTTGAGGGGCTGGAGTGGTGGCGCAGCAGTAGGACATTTGCATTGCATGCAGTTGAGCTAGAATCTCTCATATAGGAGGGATCCCCGGTGTCCCATATGGTCCCCAAGCCAGGAGCGATTTCTGAGCATATAGCTAAGAGTAACCCCTGAGCGTCATCGGGTGTGCCCCACCACCCAAACATAACAAAAGAAAACAAAAAGAAAACAGCAATTGATTTGGTATCTGGCACACACACACACACACACACACACACACACACACACACACACACACACACACACGACAGCTAAACATCAATAATAGGAGAAAGAAACTAAAACTCTCCCTTTGGTTAGTAAAGGTTTAGAATCTTGGTGCACTGTTCTGTTTTTTGTCATAAACATCCCCCTTAAATGCTTTATCTGAATTGTCCATTACTTCACATAAAGGTCTCTATCCCTTCAAAGTGATGAGACACTTGACGAAGATTTAGGATAATATGCCAAGTGAAATATGGTTTTTATGTTTGGATAGTTGTGAGAATGATTTTCACCTCAGTTCCTTAAATAATTGGTTGGAAAGTTTTTTTTACAGGTGAGTTTAAGGACCAATATGAAGCTTCACGATATGAAGCTCACCACAAAGAGTGGTGAGTGCAGTTAGAAAATAATTGAACTGACAACTATCATAGCAATATTAATGAATAATAAATTTAGAATGCCTGTCTCAAATACAGAAGGGGTTGGGGAGAAGAGAAATGGGAGACATTGCTGATGGGAATGTTGCACTAGTGAAGAGAGGTGTTCTTTATATAATGTTATATGACTGAAACCCAATTACAAGCATGCCAGTAATAATTTATTTAATGCTTAAATAAAGATATTAAATAGTTAAAGATATTAATAAAGATATTACATAAATATATTAAAATAAATAATAAAAATAAGCTAAAGGTTAAAAAATAAAGTTCTTATTTAAGCTTGCCATAGAAGAAATTTTCATGTGAAAAATTGTTTAAAAAAATGAAGTGGGGGGCTGGTGAGGTGGCGCTAGAGGTAAGGTGTGTGCCTTGCAAGCATTAGCCAAGGAAGGACCGCGGTTTGATCCCTCGACGTCCCACATGGTCCCTCCCCCCAAGCCAGGGGCAATTTCTGAGCGCTTAGCCAGGAGTAACCCCTAAGCATCAAACGGGAGTGGCCTGAAAAAACAAAAAAGAAAAATGAAGTGGGGCTGGAAAACTAGCACTGTGGTAAGGCTTTTGCCTTGAATGTGGCTGACCCAGGACCGACCTGGGTTCGATCCCTGATGTCCCATATCCCATGTGGTCCCCTAAGCCAGGAGCAATATCTGAGCTCATAGCCAGTAAGAACCTCTGAGCATCACTGGATGTGGCTCAAAAACAAACAAACAAAAAAAGCATAATCAATTATCATATTTCTTTTATAATATAGTTTAGAATGATGGTTATTTAGTACAGATATTGGTCTGGAAATGAATTAGGTCCTTGGGTTATGTTCACTCATAAAAAGCAATTGATAAAATTCATATTCTACAATTTAAGTTTTTACCACTTACCTACTGCATGGTGTTAGGCAAATGTTTTAAACTTTTTAACGGCCTTATTAATAAAATGGTCATAATGATGACTGTAATATGATGGTTTATGGCTTAAAATATAAAGAAATATGTGTAATATATAAGTTATATCATAATTCATTCCAAGTAAAGTCAAGTAACCACTACAAACATTTCAAGTATTCTAAATAATTGGACTCTAATCAGTCCTTTAGAATTAGAGTTTTATCTGAAATGTCCATGCAAACAACCAAAATTGGTTGGGTTATTTAAGCTATCTTGAGATGATAGCATAAAACATGCAAATGTTCTATGATGCCCATTTATAAGGGATGCTTTGATATATTGGCTATTGAAGCCTGGATAATGCATTAGTCATTTAACAACAGTCTGATTTAATTCGAGGGTACAGTTAAGTATACCTTATGCCATCAAAGTACATAGTCATGTAAAAGTGGAATCATGGTGTCAGAAAAATCTCATTTCTAATCATTATTTATTGCTGACTTGTGGTCTTAGAAAAATAATTTGACCATTACAATTCTAATATTTAAAATGTGGTATATAGTTCCCAGGTCTAGTTTTGAATAATTCAATAAGGCAATTCTTATAAAGCTCTCAGCATTGTGTCTGGCATATGGGATTAGTAGAGTCAAAAAAGAACTACTATTATTACTTCTAAAAAGAATAAAAAGGAACCAGAAACAGACAAAAATTGTTAGGACCAACTATATAGGAGACACTGCAAAATTCTTCGTGTGTATTGTACTTTTCTCTCTTGCTCTGAGATGGGCAATGCATTCTCATCTTTACAAAAGAGATCTGAGGCTTTAAGTTAAGAAATTGAACAATTAAATGTGCCAGATGTTCATGTATTATGTTAAGCAAACATATTGAGTAGCTAATACTTGCCAGATACTCTTCTAGGTACTATCTACATAGATTTTACTCGGTAGTGAATGGGGAAAGAGATTAGTTTAGTAAGCCATCAATATCTAAAGAAGGCAATGCATCTGAGCTGTTTAAACACTTACCTTGGCTTTTAGGAGAATGGGAACAGGTCCCATTATAATTTATTATATGATATCATTATATTATACTATATCATTATATGATATTACTATATGTTATGTTATATATTATTATATTATATAATAGGCCACACTTAGTGGTGTTCAGGATTTACTCCTGGCTCTCTGCTTCAGAAATTATTCCTGGAAGGCTCAGAGAACTATTTGCCAGAGTTGAAACCCAGGTCATCCATGTGTAAGGAAAACACCTTACCTGCTGTACTATCTCTCCAGCCCCAGCAATATTTGTATTTGATCAGGCAATAATAGATGTTTTTCTACTCTGAACACTGTCTCAAGACATTCAGAAGAGTCTTCTACTACTGTATGTTCCAGTTATTTTGAGCAGTGGTCAAAACCATCTAAAATACAGCGTGGACTGTACAATAAGTAGAGTGTTTGCCTGGCCTGTGCTGGAGTTTGATCCTCTGTATTCCATATGGTTCCCCCAAGACAGCCAGGAGTAATCCTGAGCACAGAGCCAAGAGTAATCCCTGAGCACTGCTGGGTGTAGTCCAAAGACAGAAAAGAAGAGATTGGGCAATACATGTTTGATTCTCTTTGAAATAATTTTATTTTAATTTTACCTCCCAAATTATTTCATCTAGCATAGACTCCCTTTTGCTTTATAACATATATCTCCTATGGTCATTTGTACTCCAGTGTGAAAAACTTGCAAGGATGTTCAGTAATCAAGTGAGGAAATGACTGAGTAGATGAATGGTTTAATAAATATATCTTCTGCTAATAACTGAATATAATCTGCTTTATGTCATTTTCCTAATAGTGAGATTTGATATATTAATTTTCTCAATTATATTCACAGAAACAAATTTCTGTGAACACTAAATTTTACTAACACAACTTTTAATGATTCAACTTCATAACATAAGTACATTCTTTAGAGCTAGATAAATAGTGAATAAGGTGCTTACCTTGCAGCCAGATTTTATCCCTGGCACCACAATGATGCCCTGAACCTGGCCAGAAATAAACCCTGAACTCAGGTCATGAAATATGCCCTGACCATAGGGCTCCAATCTAAAACAATAAATGATGAACAAATTTTAAAAAGACTGCATTCATAAAAAATTTGCAACCTAAATTGATAATGATTATAAATGTTATAGAAGGAAATATATATTAAAGCAAACACACATTGTTTTAGACTTTCACAAAAAATTCTCCATTATGGGTGTTTTGAAAAATGTTCTTCTTAGGTCCAAGTGAAAATACAATGGTAGGGTGTTTGTCTTGCATGAGACCTACCCATGACAGACCCGGGCTGAATTGCTGGCATCCCATATGGTCCCCAAACCTGCCCAGAACAATTTCTGAGCACAGAGCCAGGAGTAAGGAGTAATCCTTGAACATTACTGCCAGGTGTGGCCTCAAAACAGAACAAAACAACACACACAAAAAAAAAAAAAAAAAAAAAAAAAAAAGGAAAGAAAAGGAAAGTGTTCTCACTAACACAAAAAGATCTCTCAAATTCTTTGAATTGTATAAAAAATTCATGATTTGTCAATTTCTCATTGTTTTGGTGGCCAATTCAGAGTATTTCAGAATAATTATATAAAAAGTAAGTGGTAAGAATAATAAAATGTCACACATATTGAAACTTGTAGAGATATAACTCATGCAACCTTTTCTAAAAGGGAAAAGAAGTCTGTTTGAATATTATCTGGCTATTTGTAGAAGACATTATTGCTCTGATAATTTTAAAAGTTAACCATGCTTGGCACCAAGTATGCTTAATATATTTCAAAATGTGCATTCAGCACATATACATAACCATTATTTGTATATCTTTTGGAGGTGATTTGTAGCCATAAAAATAATTTTCCAATGTAAATGAGTGACCTTCACAATATATTTAAAATACCTTGTTTTCCCAAGCATCTGAGCATTGCTTTCTCTACTTAAAACATACAGAATTAGATCAATGACTCTCATTTTATGTGGTGAATATTTCTTTTAACATAATAAAACTAAAGTTGGTATGATTTATACAGGCCAAATGGATAGACTTCTTTGCTGAAGGGGTTTTTCCCTACTATATAAAGAAAGTGTTTAACTTCTGTTCTCTTTCCAAGAGATGGTGAGCATACACTGTATATAAATACATAAACAGTTTTATGAACCATGACACTCCTTGTGGGCCCCTGGAGATATTAACCAGAAACCTTCATTATCTAGACTTAAAGTTTTCTTGATCTAGGAAATATGACTTATCTTTCTCAACCAACATAAGCTTTGAGTCCTGTGTCCCTTGTAACTGTAGAAAAGAACAGTCACTTGTGAAACTCATTTAATTTAATTTTTATTTTTATAATACTTTAAACACAGTGGTTCAAGATGTTCATAATACAGTTGTCTCAGGCATTCGATGTTCCAACACCAGTCCTATCACTTAGTGTGACCTTCTCTCCACCATTTTCCCAAGTTTCCACCCTACCTCCCCAAAACTTCCCTTAGTGGGCACAAAATAATCTATTTGTGTTGCTTGTTGCAGCTAAATGTCTAGTGAAATTAGCAAAAAAAAATTTAGTAGAAGAAAATTGTAAACATTTTTATAACTCACAATATACTTTTTTGCAATTAAACAGTTTTTTTATTTTTAATCAAAGTGGATTACAAATCTTTCACAGTAATATTTTAAGTACATAGTGATAGTGATATTGTCCTCCCTCCACTCCTGTTCCCAGCATGCATTTCATATCCCCCTCTTTTAACCCCCAGGCTGCTAGTACAGGGGGTCCTCTCTGTGTCTAGTATGTTGTGAATCGGGTATCGATTCTGTTGTCGTTGGCTTTGGATTGGGTGCTTAAGTTTGAATCATTTTTTATTTCTACTTAATGTTCATAACTCACAATATATTTTTAAAGGATATTGAACAATTGCTGTAATGACAGAAAATAAGTGTTATTTATTAAATGCTATTTCTTTTTTGTTTGTTTGTTTTGGGGTCACACCTGGCAGCGCTCAGGGGTTACTCCTGGCTGTATGCTCAGAAATAGCTCCTGGCAGGCTTGGGGGACCATATGGGATGCTGGGACCACATGGGATTCGAACCATGTATATACATATATATGTATGTACATACATATATATGTATATATACACACATATATGTACATATACCATATAAAAGTCTGTTTGAATATTATCTGATTATTTGTGGAAGACATTATTGCTCTGATAATTTTAAAAGTTAACCATGCTTTGCACCAAGTATGCTTAATAAATTTTAAAATGTACATTCAGCACATATACATAACCATTATTTGTATACCTTTTGGAGGTGATATGTTGCTATAAAAATAATTTATATATAAATATATATATTTGGTAGACATATATATGTCATACATATATATGGTAGACATTGACAATATATATTATGGAAAAATAAACTTCCCTTCTTGGTAACTTTATAATAACTGTCAAATAGCTGGTAATATAAATTCTAAAGTTCTGGAATAATTTTCTTTTACCAATTTTTACTTTTTTCTCCTTCATTGTTTCCTTTCTTCTTTCATTCATTCATTCACTCATACATTCTTTCTTCCTGTCTTTCTTTCTTCCTGTCTTTCTTTCTTCCTGTCTTTCTTTCTTCCTGTCTTTCTTTCTTTCTTTCTTTCTTTCTTTCTTTCTTTCTTTCTTTCTTTCTTTCTTTCTTTCTTTCTTTCTTTCTTTCTTTCTTTCTTTCTTTCTTTCTTTCTTTCTTTCTTTCTTTCTTTCTTTCTTTCTTTCTTTCTTTCTTTCTTTCTTTCTTTCTTTCTTTCTTTCTTTCTCTGTCTTTCTGTCTTTCTCTGTCTTTCTGTCTTTCTTTCCTTCCTTCCTTCCTTCCTTCTTCCTTCCTTCTTCCTTCCTTCCTTCCTTCCTTCCTTCCTTCCTTCCTTCCTTCCTTCCTTCCTTCTTTCTTTCTTTCTTTCTTTCTTTCTTTCTTTCTTTCTTTCTTTCTTTCTTTCTTTCTTTCTTTCTTTCTTTCTTTCTTTCTCTCTTTCTTTCTCTCTCTCTTTTCTTCCTTCCTTCCTTCCTTCCTTCCTTCCTTCCTTCCTTCCTTCCTTCCTTCCTTCCTTCCTTCCTTCCTTCCTTCCTTCTTTCCTTCCTTCCTTCCTTCCTTCCTTCCTTCCTTCCTTCCTTCCTTCCTTCCTTCCTTCCTTCCTTCCTTCCTTCCTTCCTTCCTTCCTTCCTTCCTTCCTTTCTTTCTCTTTCTTTCCTTTCTTTTTCTTTTTTTTCTCTTTTGCTTTCCTGTTCAAGGTAAATGCTTAAACATTTGTACTATCTTGGTTCATGAGACTTAAACTTTCTATAAGAAATTTTTTTGAAGGAAATGAATAGTTTCATTCTCTCTCCAAAATCAGGTTAAGAAATTAAACCAACAATGTGAAAATACCTGGAAACAGAAAATAACTTTCAGATCTTATATACAAATAGAAGAATTCAAATTTAAAATTTTAAATGTCCACACCGTCTTTGCATGTGTTTCAATTTAGTTCCATTAAAAAGAAATGTCTTTATCTTCACGTATAATTCTTTTAAAACGTACTTTAAATTATGCAATTTTGGTATTTTGTGCATTATACATGAAATAGGAAATTTTCACAGCTGAACTTTATAGCACATATTCTTTGGAATGTGTGTGTGTGTGTGTTGTGTGTCTGTGTGTGTATGTGTAATGTGGTCTTAAAAGTTTCTTTACTTAAATTCTGTTTTTTTTTTGTTTTGTTTTTTTGTTTTTTTTGGGTTTTGGGCCACACCCTGTGACGCTCAGGGGTTACTCCTGGCTATGAGCTCAGAAGTTGCTCCTGGCTTCTTGGGGGACCATATGGGATGCCGGGGGATCGAACCGCGGTCCATCCTAGGCTAGCGCAGGCAAGGCAGGCACCTTACCTCCAGCGCCACCGCCCGGCCCCTGAATTTTGAAGAAAAAAGTAAGACAGTAATTTTTTAGTTTCTTAAGTTCCAAAATGGGTTTAAAATCAATTTGTAACAATTCAGAATTCCTGTATTTTCATTGATATTACAATTAGACTGTAACAAATTAGAGTTAGAGTTCACATTTGGGTTAATTTAAGAGATTAAGTAAAATTTGTTGGAATTAAGCATTTAGAGAAAAACATAGTTCCCCCGTTAGTTAGAATTACTTATGTAAGCAAACCCTGATTCAGCAAAACAATCTAGAATGGTCAGGAGGCCAGTTCCCGGGTAATAATTCTGATAGATTTCATGTGGGAACATTTTATTTCCCACATGACTCTTCCTGAGATGTGTGTAGATAATGTCATTCCTACTTTTAAAACTAAGAAAATTAGCACAGTAGTGATAATACAGAGGGTATAGTATTTGTCTTACATGCAGCTGACCCTGATTTGATCCCTGATATCCCATATTTTCCCCTTAACATTGCCAGGAATGATACCTCAATGAAAAGCCAGGGTAAGTCAAGGCACAGCTGGGTGTGACCCCCAAACTACAAAAATAAAATAAAAAACAAGTTTCAAGCATATGATTATAATTCTGTATAGTAAATTAAAATTCTGTTTATCTTTCTGCCACAAATAATCAAAAGAAGAAAAATATGTATAAATTTTACATATGAGTTTAATTCATGTACATATGAAATATATGTATATTTTACAAATCTAAGCAGTTCTTTATGGAACTGAATTGTTTTAATATCTCTAAATGCATTACTGCCTCAGTGCAATCACTTGTGTCAGTAATGCATTTAGTCTCTTGAGCACCACAAAGCGTAACACCTGAGTGGAACCAGGAATAAGCCCTTGAGCACCTTTGGGTGTACCCCAAAACTCCTCAAAAAAAAAAAGAAAAACCTAAAAATAACTTTTTCTCCTGTCATTGAAATTTTTCATATATTTTAAAGTTCTGAATCATATTCAATAAGTATACCAGAATAATGTAAGGAAAAATTTCAAATTATTTTCAATTTAGGTAAAATAATAATCTAAAATTTATGTGGGAAGAAAATGGATCATTCTTTAAAAATAGAAAAAATAATGAAAGGTCAATATTCATTGTTTTTCATACAGGTCCAGGATTTGGGTAAAAAATTCGCAATGTTATTTTATTTTGAAGTGAATTATTCTTTGTCCAATAATAATAGTTACTATCTCATTACATTACTGTCCCCAAGGTGCACCATCTACGCTAATTCTTTGAATTCTTTTGAATTCTTTGAACCCTGATGAGTATACAACTATTGGTTAATTTGTTCTTGGGTTGTGGGTTGTTTCTCAGTTGGAAAATGTTTTTGGGCTTCATTAAATGCCAATATGATACAGTATACTAATCCTATAAATAAAAAATGTACTTGGGCTACTTGAGCTGTAGTTCTTGGTGTCTGTCAATTTGATTTAATTTCAAATTCAATAACTTTATTGTCATGACAAGGTAAACATAGTCTTAAGAGTTGCCAAAGTCAATAAATCAAGACTTGGACTGGAGATAGTTTATAAGCTGCTTTTCTCGTTGTTTTGAATGAGAAATAGATCAACTGCAACATGTTTGGAAAGACTATTTTGGCTATATGTGAAAATAATCCATCAGGACTAGTGCTCGCCTTCAAGCCAGCATAAAGAAATATATACTTATTTGGGGATTTTGCTTGTATGAAGCCAATTGCAGATTGGGAAATTCGATCCTCAATTGAGGATGTTGTTATTAATGTAAATTTTATTAATAAACTTTCATGTGAACTAGAAAGAATATTTTTATAATTATTTTATTTAAAAGCCCTGAATAATGTTAGCTATCTTATTAAACCATAGTTCAGCAAAACGTTTTTCCCAATGGGTCAATCTTGCAGTCTAAAAAGTTTCTATCACAATTACTGAACTTTCTCATTGTATTAAAAAAGTACTTCTAGATAAATCTTGAAACAATGGACAAAACTTTGTCTCCTCAAATTAATTACAGTTCTGAAGTACAGTGAATAGGGTGAATAGGGCACTTGTTCTGCACACATTCCACATGGTTTCAATCTCAAGCACCCCATAATATTCCTTTCAGAAGGCCAGGAGTGACTTCTTAGCACTGAGTCAGTTGTAAGTTCTAAACACCATTGCAGGAGTCCAGCTCCAAGTGAAAGGGGACCTAAAGCAAAGATGCCTCAACGATTAAGAAAACAAGACAGACACAATAGTTACAAGCATGGAGCCAGGAGTTTCATTTCCTCATGGAATGAGAGCCTAAACTCTCCTCCATGAAGGACATTTATAGTTCAAGATTAATCCATCATAGGAAACAAGACAGATAAAAAATTCCTAACTAATGCCAACTAATCTTAGAAGGAATTTCATATTTCATAAGGAGATGTGATGGTAGAGAAAGCTAATAGAAAAATCTCTGAAGATTGTCCAGGAGGGGTGACAGATAAAAGACTATATACAAGAATCTGGGTTTCCTGCAAGGACATTCTCTGTAAGGGTGTTTCCTGCATCCACCAATGTTCCAGTAATTTATATTAAGAGCTCTTAGATCTTTATCTTCACCTCTCCTGGGACTATCAGCTTCTCTAGCTAAACTTGCTATTTCTTGGATGTCATCATATACAAGTGCCACCAAGTGTGGCCTTCCAAGAAACAAAATAAATATTATTTACAAACAAGTGGCTAGTTATAAACTTTAGTTTGCCAACGCTGGATATTGATCTTCAATCTACAAGTTGATCTAAGAACACATTAATAGTGTTTATTACTGCATGAACTAATTTTTTGTCTCATATAAGACTAACAAAGATTATACTTCTAAATACATAGTGTATGTATGTACTTGTGTAAACTCAAATATACTTTTCTATTTAGGAAGCTGGGGATATACACTGAATTTTTTTCACATTTTGAAACATTTTTACAATAGAATTGTATAATCCTAGTTTCGTTGTCTTATACCTTCTTAAATACTTTTACCAATACACTGCGAAATTTATCACCTAATGTAAAAATTTGTAAAGGTACTTATCACAGTATGTATAATGGCCTAAATATTACAGAGGTAAGACCTCCCATATGGCCAGTCCTGGGTCAATTCTACCATTACATATAGTTTGCCAAGTGAACCATGAATGATCACTGAACCCAGAGACAGGAATAAACCATGAGCTTCACCAGTTGTGATTCTCAAAAATCAAATAAATAAATATTCTGCATCTCCAGAATATACTTTTTCATGATGTATGATATTCTTGATGAGGCATTGGATCCTATGTTATAGAATTTTGTTGAGGCATTTGTGTTTGTTTATCAGGGATATTGGTCTGTAGTTCTCTCTCTCTCTTAATTTGGTGGCTTCTCTGTCTGCTTTTAATGTTAGCTTCATAAAAACTATTTGGCCCTGTTTCTAGGTGTTAAAATGTTTCCTCTGTGCTTGTTATTTACTCTAATTTTAGTGCAATATTCTCTGTCAAGGTAGCGTGTACAATTCATTAATATAAATTATTTATTTTATTTATATTATGTAGGTATATTTTATGGGCTAGCATTTTAAAGAATGGCCTATATACAATGGAGAAGAATGTGTACCCAGATTTTTGGTTATGAAGATATGTTAGATAACTACTAGACCAATTTCTTCCATTGCTCCTTTCATTGCTAGTATATTCTTGTTATGTTTTAGCCTGCTTGACCTATCAATAGATGACAGTGTTGAATAGTGCTGAAGTTTCTCAGTATTATTGTGTTGCTATTGATGTCTTCCTACAAATTTGTCAACAATCATTTAAAATATATTGCTGGTCCTCATTGAGTACATATTGTTTAGGAGTGTGATTTCTTCTTTTTGTACATGTCTCTTGATTATAAAAATGTACATATTTGTCATGGTTAACTTTTTAAAGTCTAAAATCTTTGTCATATGATATTAGTATGTCCATTCCAGCATTTATTACAGAGTTGTTTGCTTGGATAATTGTCCTCAAAACTTTAAGTTTGAGTCTATGTTTGTTCTGACTATTCAGATATGTTTCTTTTAGGCAGCAGAATGATGTATTCAGCTTTTTGATCTATTTTGCCACTTCTTGTCTCTTATGTGGTACATTTAGTCCTTCTTTGAGAGAGATAATTATTATGGGATTTAGTGTCATCTTTCTGAAGGAGTTTGGTGTATCTGTTGGTCTGTCTTATCTTAAATTACATCTTTCAGTTCATCCTTTAATGCTACTTTTGAGTATGAAAGGTTTCTAAGCTGTTCTTCTTTGAAGTTGTGTATCCTTTCTTCCAAACTGAATTTAAGTCTGGCTGGTAAAATATTCTTGACAAAGCATACAGTTTTTGACATCATATCCTTTGGGTCATGAGGATTTCTTTTTACAAATCTGTGTTAAATATAATGTAATTTCCATTTTTTGATCTTGCTGCTTTCAGTATTCCATCCAAATCTATGGGGTTCGTCATTGTGACTAGGATGTATCTGGTGGTGCTTAACGTTGGATATCTTTGACTAGTCCGCTTTGGGCTTTAGAATTTGGTTGCATGCAGTTTCTCTGCAATGATGTCCTTGATTTTTGATACTTCATGAGGGGGTGGGTTCTTCTTGTGTCTTCAGGACACCAACTATTCTTATGCTATTTCTGTTGACTTTATCAAAGACTGCTATTTTTATCTCTTTACTTTCCTTGAGGATTTTTCCCATTATCTGGTCATTCGTTTTGAGGCTCTTTTCCAACCTCTTGTTGTATGGAGTTGTTATGTATATCATCTTCCAATTCACTGATTCTATCTACAGCCACTCTTACTGTGTTTGATAGGCTTTCCTGTGAGTTTATTATTTCACCTACCAAGTTTTTCAGTCCTGTTATTTCAGTTTGGAGTTTTCTTATTTCTGCTCTAAGATATTCTTGATTCAATTTGTGATTAATTCAATTAGTTTCTTGCTCCCTTTGAGTTATATGAATATCCTCCATATTTCTTCTCTGTAGTTCTTATCTGAGAGGCTAAATAGGTGGTTGGTACTTTTTGGGTCTTTGGAGCTAGCATATTTGTTTTTCTAAGTATTTAGTAGCCTGCTTTGTTACCCCTTATCACAGTTCTAGTGTAATGTTTTCTATGTCCTGTGCTGGTGTTCCTTGATGAGGAAGAGCAGGTTGCTGTGGAATGGAGCTGCATTCCACTGGTTCTTTTTTTTTAAATCCTGCCCCTCACCAAGGCACCACTGAAGTAGATTCCAGGTCCTAAAGCCACAGGGTTTACCACTGTGGCCCCTTGTCTCTGTATAACAAATCTTTCTAACAATCTACCGAGCCTTAAATAAAATGTGTTTTTTTTTCTTCCTCCAATACATCTAAATCTTTAATTCCTTCTTCCTACCCATTTTTTTTTACAATTTTTATATATAAATTATTTATTTATGCACCATGATTACAAGCATGTTTATACTTGTGTTTCAGTCATAAAGAGAATACCCCTTTTAACCAGTGCAACATTCCCATCGACAATGCCTTCCATCTCCCTCGCCCCTGTCTGTATTGAAAGAGGCATTCTACTTCTCTCATTCTTTAACATTGTCATGTTAGTTGCTAGTGTAGTTATTTCCCTAACAGCACCTAACTCTTGGTGGTGAGCTTTAACTTGTGAGCTGGTCCTTGCAGCCCAAACTCTATTATCTCTGGGCCTTCATACAGTAATGTTTTTATTTTTCTTAAAATCCATAGATGAGTGATACTATTACATGTCTATATTTCTTCCTCTTTTTACTTCACTCAGCATAATAGATTTCATGTACATCCATGTATAGGAAAATTTAATGACTTCATTTCTCCTGATGGCTGCAGAATATTCCATTGTGTATATGTACCACAGCTTCTTTAGCCATTCGTCTGTTGAAGGGCATCTTGGTTGTTTCCAGAGTCTGGCTATTGTAAATAGCACTGCAATGAATATAGGTGTGAGAAAGGGATTTTAGTATTATATTTTCGTGTTCCTAGAGTATATCCGGAGGAGTGGAATAGCTGGACCAAATGGTAGCTCAATTTCCAGTTTTTTGAGGATTTTCCATATTTACCATAAAGGCTGGACTAGATGGCATTCCCACCAGCAGTGAATAAGAGTTTCTTTCTCTCCACTCGCTGCCAGCACTGATTGTTCTTGTTCTTTGTGATATGTGCCAGTTTCTGTGGTGTGAGATTGTACCTCATTGTAGTAGGTAAAACACTATATGACATTGACTGAAGGCATCTTCAAGGAGGAAACAGCATTCTCCAAACAAGTGGAAGCAGAGATAAACAGATTGGGACTATATTAAGCTGAGAAGCTTCTGCACCTCAAAGGAAATAGTGTCTAAAATACAAAAGCCACCCCACAGAATGGGGAGAAACTATTAACCCAATACCCATCAGAAAAAAAGCTAATCTCCAAAATATACAAGGTGCTGACAGAACTTCAATAAGAAAAAAACATATAATTCCATCTAAAAATAGGGAGAAGAAATGAACAGACATTTCCTCAAAGAAGAAATACAAATGTCCAAAACACACATGAAAAATGCTCCACATCACTAATCATCAGGGAGATGCAAATCAAAACTACAATGAGGTATCATCTCACGCCACAATTTTGTTTTAATTGCATTCATCTTAGTGTTATGAAAGTTATGAAAATCAGGCATGCTTTTGTCTCAGGGCCTTTACAGATATTCTTTTCTCTTGCTAAAATGCTTGTCTAATAGTTACTGTCTGATCTGTCCTCTTCTTTTGTTCGTTTTTTGTTTGTTTGTTTGTTTGTTTGTGTGTTTTGGAGGCCACATTCTGTTACACTCAAGGGTTACTCCTGGCTGTGCACTCAGAAATCACTCCTGGCCTGGAGGACCATATGGGACTCCAGGGGATTGAAACGCCTGGATTAGCAGCGTGCAAGGTAAACGCCCTAACTCTGTGCTATCCCTCAGCTCTTTTCTTTTTTTGAAGGTTAATATAGCTAGACACATGTACCATATCTCATGGTTAACTGTAGTTCTGTGCTCAGGGCTCACATCCTGATAGTACTTGGGGGAACTATATTTGGTTTAGGGACTGAGCTCTAAACTCTGATTGGCCATACACAAGGGAAGTGCTTTAAACAATTGTGCTGTCTGTGAAACACCATTCTCTAACTGCATCAGATATTTATTAAAATCTTATATTATACATGAAAATGTGCTTAACCATCCTAAGAACCACACACATATATATGCACTAACCTCTACTCTGAACCCATTTTATATTTCTCTTGTTCTTGATATTACCATCATATGTAATCATGGTAGATGGTAAGTTTTAAAAACATACATTTCATGAAGATAGTGACAAATCCATTCACTCACATATCCTCGGTGCTTACAACTTCCTTGATATTTGATAGGCTTTTCTTCATGTGAAGCAGTCTAATTATTTAATATAATGATCACTTTTATTTAATAAATATTTTCTGCTTTCTTTGAGTAACCTGAGATGAATTAAGCATGGTCATGTGAATTTATTGTTGTTTTATTTTGTTTTGGGGCCACCCAGCTGTTCTTAGGGTTTAGTGCTGGTTCTTTGCTAGGAGACCACTACTGAAAAGAAATTAGTGGACTTAGTACAGTTCTGGGATTGAACCCAGGTTGGTATGTTGGCTCTAATTACTTTGCTATCTTCCTGGTTCTGTGTAAATTTTCCTTAATATAGCATATCTAAATATAAACAGAAAATACCATTTTCCCAAATGAAATATAAATTCATTGTGAAACTTATTTCTTATTACATTCCCTTAATGAATATTAAGAAAAGTCTATTTTATTTTTGATTCCCAAATAACTTTAGAAGAATACTTTTTTCCAGCCTATGTTGAACATGTCAAGCAAAAAGACATACAATTATTTTAGTCATTATAATTTGGTTATATTATTATGTTTACTGACATAAAACTAAATTTAACTTGTACTGAATAAATTTTTAAAAAAATTCTTCACATGTAAGTTATTTTTTATACAGTACTTCAAAAGTTCTCTGACGCTATGATAAGTCAAAAAAATATATTTTATGGTAAAAATATGATTATGAATGCCTAGTTTCCTCTAAGTCAATTGGACAAAAATTATTTTGTACATAGATATTAAGAGCACTGAAAATTCTAAAGAAATATCTATTTGTGATCTTTAAGTTACCACATGTTCTAATATCAGGCAGAGCTTGCAGGACATTTCTGATCTATTGGAGGACTTTTCATGAGTGAAATGAACAGGCACGAAGATAATAGAGGGTGTTACTCTTGCCTGCAAATCCACATTATATAATTAATATTAATATATATTCTTAAAATAATGACTTTATAGCTGATAATAGCTTAAAATCGCTCCTATCATATGGCATATATTAACCAAATCTTTATAAAAATAATTGCTCCCATTTTAAATAGCAGATGTAACATGAATAACCAAAGTTGCAAAAACTACTTAATAATATAAACAAGACCCACTACAAGATATTTTAACAATTAATATGTTGTCTTCACATTCTTTCATAAATAGATATTTATTGCATGCCAGCTATGTTTTAAAATTATTTGAAGGGCTTTATAATTTAATTATCTGGTCTTCCCTTTATCCTATGGAACAAAAATTTTAGTAAGTAGGTAGTGCTGATTGTCTTGTACAGCATTTAGATATTCCAGAAATCTTAGTTTATAAGAAGCTTTGCCTTTTTTTTTTGGCCAAGGTCACTTGAACCATCAACTCTCAATAGAGCTTGGCATACAGCATTAAATAATAACTGATGATAATCTTGTAGTAGGCATGCCTAAGGGCCTGAGTTATCACTACAAAAGGCAATAAACACAAAATTTATTTTGGTAGAAAATTGGTAATAAAGATGTTGCTATGTCTTCAACTTCGATGCTGAATCCCTCACCTACAGGACCCCGCAATTATAACTATATTTGGATATAAAGTCTATTGATAAAATTATTATAAAACAAAAGAGCAATGGGTTCACTAGCTGATATGCATGGTGTTAGAATAATAAATGAATGTATAAATAATAGTATTGTAAATCCAGTTATCTCAATTAGAGTCGATTATTTCTTAATTTGATAGAAAGACTGAAGCAGAATCTTTCTTCCACTAAATGTCTGTGGAAATGTGTAAAGTAATTGGTTGAAATGGGGTTCATCACAGTAGTCCTACATAAATATTATTGAAGATGAGATTAAAACACTAAGGAGCACAGAGAGAAGACGTTGTGAAGGCACAGGGAAAGGTTTTCATCTAAAAATGAAGAGTGACATCTACAGAAGAAACCAAACTCTTCAGAAAAGGTTCAGAATGTAGCCTCCAAATTGATATAAAATGAATTAATATTAGTAAAGCCACCCCATTGTGGTTCTTTGCAATGGCAATCCCAGAAAATTAATACAGTTCAATGCAAGGGTATGCATCCTAATCATAATGAAATTGTTTATTTATGTGCTAAAGTACTTATAGTGACACTCACAGGGACTGAAGAGGCTGAGATATAATCAAATGGTATCAAAGGATACCATAAATATTCATTTAGCTCTAAGCACAATCTTGTTACTAACATGTAATGATGCATTCCTCTTTTCACTTACACATGTAACTTTTATGACTCTCACTCTACAATTTTAGATGTGAAAGAAATGTAACTTTATCCTTAACTCTAAATGAATTAATCTTCCTCACTCTGTGGTAGTATAATATATTAAATTTCAGTCCAACTAGGATCCTAGATTCTTTCTCTAGAACTGTTTCAAATTCTCAGAGACTTCAAAGGTATTTGATTACGGTAGGACTTACAGTGTCATGTGTAAGGAAAGAACTTGTCCCGTTGTTTACTTATATTGGTCATGAAAAATTGCTGCTAAGTTTTAAGATTAAGATCCTCTGGTACTGAATAGCTGTTTGCTAATTTTGATTATGTAACACTCAAGAATTCCTCTAATATTGTTGTTTAATAAGAACTGATATATTTTTTAATTTTTTTAATAATAATTTTTATTGTGACCAAAAAGTGAGTAACAAATCTTTCCCAGTAACATTTAGGTATATAGTGACAATGAATTGGGATTATTCCCACCACAGGGCTGTCCTCCCTCCACCCCTTTTTCCAGCATGTCTCCCATATGTCCCTCCTTTGCCCCCCCCTCACACCAGTGCTAGTGTAACTATTCTTCTCTGTGTAATGCTCATTGTAGATAGGGTACCTATTCTGTTGTTGGCTTTACATTTAGTGTTTAAAAAAAAAACTGATATTTTCAACCAATGTTGGTTTCTATGTATCTTCTCATTTTTTCCATTGCTACTATATGGGACAACAGGAAAAAGTTGTCAGTTCATATGTAAGAAAAATTTTCTTATTATTTTGTTAACTGGTGTATGTTGATGTGCATAAAAGGATACTGCTCTTAGAATCTTTGAAAATAAATGCTACAGTGTGAATAATGTCTGGCTTATTAAAAATGAATAGGTGTTACTTTGAAAATAGACATGTTCTTTTGTTCATTTTTTTCAATTCCTATTTTTAAAAAGAAACGTGATATACACATAAATCTGATAGAAAATAAAAAAAAACATAAAAAGGATAGTGATAAATACAACTGCTATTTGCCAAGCATGTACATGGAGTTATTACAATTCAATTCCTTTGGAATAAAACAAAACTAACAAATAACAATTTAAAAAACAACAAAAAACCTAAAATACTTATTTTTTGCTCTTGAGACCCTATTATCAGGGAATTTTTATAATGTAAATATGAACCTAATCTTAAGTTATACCGACTACTTAGTAATGAATTCTTGTTGTTTCGGAGTAGAAATTAACCTATACTTTGAAATAGTGACCAATTTGTGATTTAGATGGGAATGAAATACAAATTCATTTATCACTCAAATTTATTCTAAATTTTTTCTAAAGTATCTCGATTTACTTTCTGCTCCCCGTAAATCTTTTGTTGTTGTTTGTTTGGGGACAAACCCTGCTGTGCTCAGGGCTCACCCCTTGCTCTCTGTTCTAGGATCAGAACACCTGGCAGTGGTTTGGGAACCATATGAGGAACTGAAGATTGACCTTTGGTTGGCTTAGTGCAAGCAAACATATGACCTGCTTTACTGTGTCTTAAGTCCCTTCCCCTAAAACTTGACCCTTGGAAGACTGAGTAAATATTGAATTTCTTTTCAAGAACTACTGGTATCAAATTTCTCATTTCTTTTCCTCCAATCCACTCTCTCCATCTACAGTTTCCTGTTCTCTGTTCAGCAGAGCTGCCTTATCTCTGAGCAGAATTTGAATCAGATTGTCTGATGTTGAATACTGAAGCTGTGACTTGTGTACATATGCATACAGAAACATTACTCAATTTTTATGCCTTAGATTCTCATTTTGTTAAATAAGAAATAAACATTTCATATAAGATTGGCAATATAACACTTATAAAATATTTAGAAAATTGTTTACAACGTAACAAGTACCAAGCATATTTCAGCTACCATCACCTTCCCTTTCACAACCGTAAATTCATATTTATATATAATCATGTATATCATCAAATTTATTTTCTTATTAAAGATTTTTCCATGTCTTAGAGGAATTAATCTTGAACAGACAAACAACTCCCTTTCCCCTATGGAGCCCTATAGTTAGATATAAACAGACTGTCTTCTCTGATGGATTGTAAGAGAACAAACTGATTACATGCATATAAGTAAACATTGAAGAGAGACACTAGAGTTTTATAACTCAATATATGATCCAGGGACCAGAGAGATAGTACAGGTAGTTTCCTCCCTACTGTTGTATGATTTCCTTAGGATTTCAGGTGCTGCAGTGTAGGTTCCCAAAGTCTATTGGTACAACCAGTAATCTCTAGCATCACAGGACATAAATAGCATCTCAGGCTTTGGCCCTTCCACTGAATTGCTTATTCAGTTAAGAGAGAATTGTTAAGAAATGTTTCAGAATTGTAATTCTGAATTAAGAATTGTTTAAGAATTGTAATCTGTTTAGAATTGTAATCAGAATTGTTCCGAAGGAACCCCTGATGCCTGAGCTTAGGAAGCTCAAGAAGCCTCCCAAAAATAAACCTGAAATATAATATTAGGAACCATCTCATGCAAATATTTTCTCTTAAAATAATTTATTTAGGGGCCAGAGCAATAGCAAAGAGAAGAGGAAATTAGCCTTACACACGGCTGACCTGAGTTCAATCCCCAGCATCCCATATGGTTCCACAAGCCTGCTTGGAGTGACTTCTGAGCCCAGAGTCGGGGTAACCCAAGTGCTTCTGGGTATGACCTCAGAAGAAAAGAGAAAGAATAAAATATTTGATTTGGCAGATGTAGAGATATGGTGACAATGAACCAACAACTCAATGTGAAGATTATGAAAATAGCCTAGAATGAATAAGGAAGCAATGGTCCTGGTTCACCTTGGACTGATGGGACACCAAACTTTAATGCTAAAAAATAAAATCCCTGGTGAAATCAAAACTGTTTGATCTTGCTACATTCTTGTAAGATAGATGTGAGATAACAACGCAGTTTCTGGGAGAAAAAGTAGCCCAATGGGGTGAGCATGTAAAGTCTTACATGCAGGAAATCTGGGTTAGATCCATGGCATTAAATCCTGACTATTTACAGCAACAACCATCAACATATAGTAGGGAATAGCCCCTACAGAGTTTTGAGTGTGATCCTCAAAATATAAACACAAAGAACTGATTCAAATGTTTGGTGTGGTATCCTGAGTGAAAGTATATCTAGTTGGGTGTTTGCCTTGCACATAGCCATTCCAGCTTCTATCTATGGTATCTTATATGGTACCCAGGCCTGGTTGGAGTGATCCCTGAGCATAGAAATAGAGTAACTTCTGAGTCTTGCTGGTGTAGCCTAAATTAAAACAAACAGAAATCCACCCTCTTGGTGCCTTCATGTATTCATTGAGAAAGAAAGTGCAATTCCATTTTACATGCCATTCTATGTTTAACCAAGCATTCTTTAGATATCCAGTTTATTTATCTGAAAATTGATAATAGAATGGACCTGGTACATAGCACTTGGTACAAAGAAATCGCATGATAAATATTTCCTCCATCCTCTGTGATATGTAAAGACTCCATTTCTTCAGTAATAAAACTCAGGAAATTCAGGAAAGGCTCACTATCCAAGCATCTTCAGCCATGTATGACCTGAATAAAACTTTTAACAAAAACAAATGGGAAACTGCACCTTCAACACTGATAGACAGAAACGTTCCATAAAAGACCCTATTTTAAAACCAATGAAAAGAAACTCTATCACTCTAGCTGAATGAACATAGTCATCAGCATCTGAAAATGGAAATTAGTTAGCAGAGGGTCCCTGGAAACCTGTGGAGAAATGACTACATAATCATGGGGACTGCATCAGAGCATTCCTTTTTTTTACAATGTAAAATACAAAGAAATGTGAAAGATCTACTTCTTTAGGCTTTTCAAAATAACTTATTTAAAATTAACTTATTTATAATATATACTTACAATTGAAAATTGACTGGGTAAAAGTAATCTAAATTCAGAAGAAAACTATGTCGACTTGCATTTAACAGATACTGCTCTATTTTAATATATATAAACACTTGTTATTTATTATGATCATGAGGTGAAATTTTTCCTCTTAATCATTTATTCTATATCCTAACTACTTAGAAGATTCTCCCTGCACCTGCCACCTTTTTTTTTTTCTAAGAAAGAGGGTTGGATGCATCATTAACTTCTATTTAATTTTATGAGCCAACATAGAATTTTAAATTAGAGGAAAATTTACATTGGAGGGTCCAAAGAAGTCCCTTGCCTCACCCTGAGATCCAGAACTCTTTTGAACACACACCTATATAAAGAGTTTCATTGAAAATTTAACCAGAAAAATAGTTCAAATGTATTTGGAAAGAGAATTGCCAAGTCATCTTAGATAAAGAAAGATATCTTTATATATTATGTTATTATATAATAATCATAACACTTATATAATGATTTTAAATTATTATAAGAATAATAAAGTAATATTAAACTGTAGCTATATTTCAGTTATGGTCTTATACCTCAAGAAAGACAGTATTGAGTTGAGGAAGAACTGGTCCACAGTAACAAAGAAAGAGCCTGAGTCACTCATTGGGATTGGTGACCCTTACAAGAACCTTCAAAGTTCTTATGTCTGGAATGGCCTAAATGTAGAGACCTTCGGCCAAAGCTAAATAGAAAAAATTCATAAAGTTCTGAAACTAAAAATATTTTTTATCATCTGACACTTGTATATGGTATCAGTATATTCAAGCCTCCATAAAAAATATTTTAGACTGCATAGCTAAAACTGTAGAAATTTGTTCATTCATCCTTCTGGAGGCTGTAAATCCAAGTTCAAAGTGCCAACCCGGGTTGATTTCTTGGTGTAATCTTGCTTTCTGGCTTGTAGAGAGAGTCATATCACCCTTCTCTTCACACCTCATATACCCTTTTTCTTATGCAATACACTTCTGGCATCTCTGTTTCTTTTTCTAAGAGTCCTTCAGTTAACCTTATCACTTCAAAGGCTTTTTGTTCAAATTTAGTCACATCAGAAATTAGATCTTCAACTTATTGAGTAGATGACACAATTCAGTCTATAGCATGTGTGATGTCTGTAAAATGTCCAAATCTACCAATTACTGTCAATTAATTTCCATGATTCAAAAAACTGATAGGACTTCCAAGATTTTTCTATAAGCATACTCTGATGTGGAGTTAATCTTTTCAAAGTCCTGTCCATGAACCATTTTATCAGAAACAATTGGGAAATGGTTAAAATTCAAATTTCTGGACGTCATCCAATATTTGCTGAATCAGAATCTCTGTGAGTGAGGGAATAAATTATCATTTGTAATTACTTTCATGAGCTTTTAAAGTATATTTTAAAATATGAAATGTCAGGTCTAGTTAGCTTACTCTGATTACATTAGTTTCAAAATACTATTTTCCAAAAACTTCAGTCCTAGGGCCCCAAAATGAAAGATGTCATTGAATATGTCCTGAAATATGTTTGGATTAATATAAGTTTATCAAAAACCCCAATTTATATATGCCTTAAAATTTTACTCTTAGATCTTAATTATTTCTGGATGTTTGAAAGGTCAAGGTGGCCCTCTTCTCTTTTGTGTCAAACAAAAATAGATCTAAATGCATAAGTATGATAACTGTGTGTCAAAGTGGTAGTATTGGGCTATGATATTTGCATTGCATGCAGTCAACCAAGATTTGCTCTTTAGTACCACATAAGAGCTTCAGAGCACCACCAGGAGTAACACCTCAGCAATGAGCTGTAAGTAACTCCTGAGCATTGCCAAATATAGATCAAACAAAAGCAAAGTTCAAAAACTTCAACATTAATCTCATCATAGCACAGATATTGGAAACTTCTAACAATTTTGTCTTAATTATAGGATAGAAAAAACAGAGAATGTTCTCATAGCATTAGACATTTGTAACCACTGTATAATATCAGGACAGAATTTGTCACTTTGTTTTTTATTGGGAACTACTATCTATTTGAAACTACACTATATATATACATATATATTATATAGTGTATATATGTACTGACAGTATGCTACCACCATCCTTATCCTAAGCAATCTCATCCCTATCCTACTTATGTAGTATAGAGACCAATGTACTACAAATCTAAATATTTTAAATTTTAAGTTAAACACAAAAATCATTTAAAAATACTTATATTATACTTATATTATATTTGAATTGAAGAGATAGTATAGAAAGTAAGGTACTTACACTGTATGTGGTTGGTTTGGCTGGCACTGATCTGATACCTGGCAGTGAACCAAAGGTTCTATATAGTTCCCTAAGCACTACCAGATGTCACTCGAGATTATAGAACCATTAATATAAATAGAGCACTGTGATATGATCCCCAAAACATAAATAAATAGAATAGCATGTTGAATGTAGTGACATATTAATGAATTCTTAACAATTAGGTCTCTGAAGGAGTATATGTTGGATAATGATTTAAGGCACTTGTCAAATTTCTGTGGTGAGATTTTTTTCAGTGGTGGATAATTCCAAATATGGTGATTACTGTGATGGAAAGGCATTGGAAAGAGGTGGTAACCATAAGCCTGTATGAACTCTAGATTCCTCTGAATCGTTCTTCCTTCTTTGATAGCTAGATTTATATTATAACCATTAAGTCCAGAAAAAAATGGCAGGGTTTTATTCCCTGCCACTTGGATGTTGGAACTGACAACCTTTCATCACTTTACTCTGAAACTCCTCCCAGTTCCAGACTGAAGCTTTCCCATTTTCCCAACTTGCCTCTGTCACATGCTGCTAAGGGACACATAAACACAGAGACATCACTGCATCAGGTATCTTGCCTAGATCTTCAGAAATACATGGAGTTGAAAACTTGCCAACACATAGCATGTACCAGAACACTTCTACAGAGTTCCTAAATGTCAGAGATAGCCTGAAATCCCTGGGTCTGGGGTAGGAATCTCAAAACACATTTCCTGTTTCATAGGAGTTTTGCTGAGCCTCACAACCATTTTCTTGGCTTCTTCAGCTCTTTTTCTCCAATGATTTTACTTTGCTTCACCTGACCTGGTGCCAGAAATCGCCAAATATGTCAGCCTATTTCTATGTTTTTAGAACTGGTCAACTTTTTGTATCTACCCTTCTTCTTTCTCTACCTATGTCTCACCAGTGCACAGTGAAAAGCAGTTCAGTATCATGGAGTTCATACAGGCTTTCAAAATCCTATAAAATTAAGATTTTCTTCTTAATTCTGAGCACTCTGGCCATAGTTCACAGTTCTGAAGATCTAAGACATAAAAGATATACAGAAAGTTATTCTTCTTTTAAAAGATAACCTCTATCAGCTTTTAAAAATCAACTTTCTCCACATTAAAACTTATGTCAAATTATGGTTATTTAATGCCTCTATGTTTTCATCTTTCCCAATAAAGAGTTGATAATTCTAAAAGGAAAAACTTTATGCCAATGTGCTATCATTATTTTTGCTAGCAGTAATTTTTAAATAGAAGTCACATTTAATGGAATTAGGGGATACATGGGTCTGTGGCCTCTTCCTGAAGTGCTTTGCTTAGATTGTGCCCCTCTAGTCAATACTGGAGATCATCAGGATTAAACAAGTAAAGACAGAAAGGAATACAATTCCAGGGATAGAACTCAGGGCCTTGCAAATGCACACAATATGTAATCCATGACATTAGCCATTTTCCCAGGCCCATGCTCATTATTTTTATCCATAGTATTTTGTAATATAAGACTAGTATAAATATAAATAGCTATCATAAATAAATGGTTGAAAAGAAAGAGAGGGAGTGGGAGAGAAAAAGAGAGAAAGGAAGAAAATAAAAAGGACAAAGATAGAAAGAGTAAAAGAAAGCAGAGACAAGTAGAAAATGAGAGAAAGAAAAAGAAAAAGGTGAAGGAAAGAGATTAAAAAAGAAAGAGAAAAAAGGATAAGAAAGAGAACAAAAAATAAAAGAAAGAAAATGAAAGAGAAAAAAGAAAGAGATGAGTCCAGAGTGGTGGTATAAGCGGTAGGGCATTTGCCTTGCATGCACCAACCTGCCAGTGTTTCTTATGGTCCCCCAAGCCAGGAGCGATTTCTGAGCACATAGCCAGGAGTAACCTCTGAGTGTCCCTGGATGTGGCCCAAAAACCAAAAGGAGAGAGAGAGACAGAAAGACAACAAAGACAAAAAGATAAATAGAAAAATAAAAAATATAAAATAGAGAGAGAAAAGAAGAGAAAGAAATAAAAGAAAGAAAGAAAGATGACGAAAGGAAGAAAGAAAAGAAAGAAAGAAAGAAAGAAAGAAAGAAAGAAAGAAAGAAAAGAAAGAAAGAAAGAAAGAAAGAAAGAAAGAAAGAGAAAAGAAAGAAAGAAGAAAAAAAGAAAGAAAAAAGAAGAAAGAAAAGAAAGAAAGAAGAAAGAAGAAAGAAGAAAGAAAGAAAGAGAAGAAAGAAAAAAGAAAGAAGAAAGAAAGAAGAAAGAAAGAAAGAAAGAAAGAAAAGAAAGAAAGAAAGAAAGAAAGAAAGAAGAAGAAAGAAAGAAAGAAAGAAAGAAAGAAAGAAAGAGGAAGGAAAGAAGGAAGGAAAGAAGGAAAGAAAGAAAGGAAGAAGATAATCAGGAGATGAAAGAAATAAGAATAAGTCAAAAGATAGAGGGAAGAATAAATGACATTTTATAAAATGATGTGGTATAATATAAACCATGATCATTACAAAAGGTTTTGGAGAATTTTAATCTCATCATTTAAATAACTCAATTTTTAATCCTTTATTTCTAAATGTCATTGGATATGAAAGGGCCTAACAGCATAAAGCTGGTCCCAGCTTAAAAACCTTTTTATTTTTTTCTAAAACGTACATGGCATTTTGGGGACAGAAATCAGTAACAATAGTCTTAACTTGGCAATTTAGTGACATCATAGATTGTGTAGTGGTTCTATGCATGCTTTGTGCCACATTGCATTTACATTACTGAATGTCAGATTGTTTCATCAGGACCCAGTTGGGTGGACAGCTTTATATGCTCCAGTATTCTTATTTAGGGGAAAAAAATGAAGGCATCTTTTAGAAATATCAAGGACCTGTTTATTAGGAAGATTTAAAAGTTTTTTAAAGAAGATTTTTCACATCTCTATTTTCTTTTGTAAAAGGTTGTATGCTCTTTCAAGGCTAGAAACGTGTCGTATATATATTCTAGTAAGAGAAAAAAATGAATTAAGAAGATTGTGATCCTCTAGTCCTTATCATTCACATTCTAATGGCCAACCAAGCATGCTGTTTTCCATATTTTGTGTTATTATCAATCATTATTCTATCAGGTCATCAATAAAACAGTCTAAGAACTGCTTTCCAGATGGGTTTAGAAGGTTTCATTACTAATGTATGACTAACCTCTTCCTTTTGGGCTCCCACATGAGTAATCAAAACGCCACCCCAAAAGCCTGTCCAGTGTGATGGTGTTTCTCTCTGCTTGATCTCACAGTGTAACAGATAGTAGCATGGACCTGTTCTCAGGCCCAACCCTGGGAGAAATTCATGCTACTATCTATTACACTGTGAGATGTGAGTCCTTGTCTCCCTTTCTTGCTTGAAGGCATTCATTTATGCTCATTTCCATCCTTCCTCTGATGGATTGATAGAGAATCTTCAATGGGCCATTTGTTTTTCCATCCCTTTTCTTTCTTAGTGGTTGTGGATTCACTTCTGGTGCCAGACTTGAGTCAAGGGTGATTTTAAAGTCTAATATAGCAAGGAAAATCTCTTCTCCCTGTTGGATTTTTTTCCTCACGTGTTTCTTAATATGCAGCATAGGGAGGGGGAAGAGATGAAGTCTGTGGCTCATTTTCAAGGGAGAAATCCAATTTGGATTTTATGGATGTGGCTGTCACTGGCCCGACATTGCTTTATTCTTTCACCAAGGAATCAGCACCAAGGTTTGCTGCCTTTGCTGCTAATGCAGATTTCTCTGGCTATTTGGGGTGAAAGCATTTCTGTTTTTATGTATTGGCGTAATTAACCCTCCTGATCATATCTCAGGAAATGTCCGGATTGGGGGATTAGGATAAACATCTTCAGCCAGGCTTCTGGAGTGAGATCGTTGTGTTTTTATCAAGGCTATGGGGTTTCCTAGTTTTCCCTCTGAATGGGCTCTCTTTTTTCTTGAATCACCAATGGCCAGGCTTAGATGACTGGGTCAAAGTTAAATATACTTCAAGCAATTTATATAAATCCAATATGCTTCTTAATCATGGCTTCTAACACAGTCATTTTCTGTAAGTGCCACAGGTGGGTGGAAACTATGCTTTACCTACATGTTCATAGTACTACAGATTCTTATTGTCTCTCTCAAAAACATTCATTTACTAAGTATAACATGTATTTCCTAAGCATATTCATTGTGCCGATATAGACTTGACCAAACTGCCAGTTGTTTGCAGATACCAGGCCCTTTCCTTTTGCAGAAAGGTATGTGTAGATTAACAGCTAGTTCATTATTAGATAGCATTATAGATGCTGAGGATATAGTAAAATACCTAATGGAAAAAGTTACGCCCTTGTGGACATTAGACTTTAGTAAAGCAAATAGATAATAAAAATTAAATTAGGGGTAAAATAGCAACATTAATAAGTACTTCAAGGAAAATAAAACAGAATAAATACTTTAAGAAAAATAAATTACTCTAAGTCCTTTAAGGAAAATAGAACAGGGACTTAAAATCTGTCTATAATAGAAGGTGGAAAAAAATTTGAATGAGATCTAAATATATAATGGAGAAAATTCCAAGCACCCCTTTTCTTTACAAGCTGTATGACCTAAGTAAATTGCAAGTAATCTCCAAGCCTCAATTTCTCTTAATGTTGTCCAATGATAATAATTTAATTTATATAAATCACAATGCAAATTCATAAAAGCATTCAACAGCATTTGTAATAAATCACTGTTATTAATACATTATTATTATTGTCCCATCAAGACACTTATGCCATATTCTAATTTCAAAGTAAAATAATTGGCATGCTTTGCATGAAGGCACTTTAATTCCTAATGATGCTTAGCACAGTTCCTGCAATATAGTTCATTTCATATCCTGTAATTTTCATTCTGAAATGTCTAAGTAATTTGGACCAGGCACACAATGACTACCTGATCTGTAGTTTTCACAGTGTAATACAAAATATAAGATACATGGAGCAAGATTGCGAGCTCAACAACATGGCTGCATGTTCTATATGTGGGAGGTGAACTTTTGAAGCCCAGAATTATATGGGTCTCTGAGACAGAGACAGAGGTAGTCTCAACCATTTCCAGGTATATTCTAAAATTTACTAAAAAGAAATCTAATATCAATCGCTTCTCGGCCTTTTGGCTAAGATCAAGTGTAGTATCTGTTCTTATCAGTTTAATATCTGATACGTCGTCTATCTGATGACAATATATTAAATGGATTTTTGGCACTAGGAACTGGAATAGGAGCTTGCTCCGTCCATTCCACGCATCGAACTGGTATTGCATTATCTCCAGGAACGGTGCACAAAAAAAAAAAAAAAAAAGAAAGAAAGAAATCTAATATCTATCATCCATCCATCCATCTATCTATCTATTATCATTTACCTATCTATCAATCATCTATTTAAACATAGGTTTTGATTTTAAAATCATCTATTCACTGGAGATTGTATGATATTGTAACTGTTTTGTATAATACTTTAAATTAGCTTCTTTACCTTGATTGTCTATGCTTATTTTGGTATCCTTTTATGAACAATACTTTTATTGACAGAAACTTAAAGTACTAGTAATGAATAGATGATATTGCTTAAATAAATTATATACACAAATATTTTCATCAATAAAACTCATAATGTATAGCTAAGTGTACAGTTATGAGAAATCTTAAAAATAAATCAAGTTATAAAATATTTCTGAAAGAAAATGATTCTAAGTGTTAACAGTTTTAAGTTTGGTAGTGTGATGATAGAATTATGAATAACTGGGGCCGGAGAGATAGCACAGCAGTAAGTCATTTGCCTTGAATGTATCTGATTCGAATAAATGGTGGTTTTAATCCCAAATCCTGGCATCCCATATGTTCCCCCTTCCTGCCAGCAGTGACTTCTGAGCACAAAGCCAGGAGTAACCCTGAACATCGCCGGGTGTGACCCAAAAAACAAAAAGAAAAGAATTATGAATAATTTTAATTTTCTACTTTAAACTTTTCTATATTATCTCTGATATTTCAAGATAAGTATGCATTAGTTTCATAGTGAAATAAGGTAAATTAATAGCAAGTAAGATTAAAGAAAAGAAGAAAATGTAGAATTACTACCCAGTAGTCAAAGGAAAAAGATTAGTTTTGGGTTTTCCTTAGTAAAAACACAGCACACATTTTCAGTTAAAGTTTGATATCCTCATTTTAGGACAATTTTTATCTAAAAAAGGCAGATGGTGGACCATAGTATGGCATATAGGGTATTTGTCATGTCAGCATGTAGCTGACCTGGGTTCAAACTTTAACATCTCGATAGTCTCCCAAACCTTACAACAATGGTTTTTGAGTTCAGAGCTAGAATAAGTACTTATTACCACCAGGTGTGGCCCTCAAAGTAAATAAAAAGTGAATGAAACAAATAGAAAATATTTTCTAGCTTTTAAGTAACTAACTTTTTGACCTAAGTATACAGACTAGAACATAGGTTATTCTATGTCCAAAGATCCCACTTTTCCACACTTCACTGTGCCTACATTTAGGTCATCAAAATAAACTCAAATATGAATATGATAATATAGGAGATAGCAATCTATTCCTCCTACTCTTCAAATTAACTAATAATGTATTTCTGTGACAATTACTAATGTATAAATAATTATCCTCAGAAACTAAGCTTGTGCACTAGGCTCCTAAGATCTAGTCTAACTCAAATATAGCCCTTTGCCTAAACAATGCCTGTCATATTTGTCTTATTTAAATGTAAAGTTAGATGAGTCATTGTTTTTTTTTCCCAAAATTCCTCTTAGTTATGACCCAGTGTAGGTGCCCTTAAATTGTTCAGCTGTTCCTAAAGAACATGAGAATCACGTCCATTCTATTACTGTCACCTTTATAGTGTAATTATATTTGAAGAATTTTCTTGCTTTCTGAACTTCTGTGGATGTATAAAACATCCTATCCAGGGAATAGTTTCCAAAAAGTGACTGATATGTGACAGAAATCTTTGTCTTTTGACATGTAACAGAAATTAAGTTTTCAACAAAGAAAGTTGTTTACCTACTGGACAGAAGAAGTGCAAAAATTTCAAGTAAATGACAATTGGTGGAATGCTTGAGAAAGAAGATGGGAAGAGGGGTGAGAACATGTCACCTGATTTCTACTCTATCTTAGCCCTTTCTTTGGCCTTTAGACAAAATGAATGACAGGTAAAACACAGAACTAGAACTGCAACACACACACATACATACATACACACAGAGGTAGATAATTTTAATCTTTAAATAACTTTCACAGCTTTCAGGCACAAAGCAATTTTCCTATAGAGAAACAAACCCAGGATGTGGTTTCAAGGTAGAGTTCTATTCCCTTGTGTTAAAATGCCTTAATGATCAGGGGGAAAATAGATTTGCATGCCTGCTACTTATGGAAAGCACTTAACACAACAGTAACTCGAGATAAACTTCAGCACAAGTGGATCTGACCTATATGTTGAGTGATTCTGTGTGGTTGACAGCCCCCACAAGTGAGTATCTTTTAATTTAGTCTGTATCAGCTCAGTACAGTTTTAATATAAATTTGAAAGCATCCAAGGTATTGGCAAAATGCTTTTAGTTATTTAGGAATTTGAATGATAAAATTAAAACATAGCTTGATCACAAAATTACTCAGAGAAGTGATACTCAGATAGCAATGCTTTTAGTGAAGTAAGTTGGGTATTTTCTTTCTTTTTTTTCTCAACTCATATCATCAGATACACACACATCACATACACTTAATTCCCACAGTGACATCACCTTAAATTTTGAGTAATACAGTTCAGTTAGAAATATAATTTTGTAAGCAACATCTATCCATTCAAGCCCATTAGTGATGCTTACATAATCTTTTGGCATCAGAGCATTTTCTGGAGTAAGAAGTATGGGTTTCTGCTTCAGTTTAATGTCTCTTGTTTGGAAAAAAAAATGATGGTTGTTTCCTAAAGGTACAATGTAAGATATATTTTTCACTATGTTGACTCAATTATAGATGTTTTTCTTTAAACTACTGGGTGTTGCCCTGAAATGTATAAACTCTGTGAGCAAATATGATCTGGTTGTCATTATTATTTCATAGCAGTCATTACTCTTTTATCACAGCATTTTATTTCTTTTGACGTCACATGGATTCAAACTCCTCAGAAATGCACTTTAGAAAATAGTGGCAAATTAACTATAATTATCATGAAAAATAAGGCCTAGCCTTTATTCACAGTTTCTATGAAATATTTCACAAATCAACGTTTTGATATTTTTGCATTTATCTCATGTAAATGAATGTTTGCTAGCAGAATTATTTATAGTAGACATGTACAGAGGCTTTCATTATAAATTATCTGGTTTATATAATTATTCATAATTCAGATGTAACTCTGCATCAGGGTCTTTTACTTGTAGAATTCAAAATTATGCATTTCTTATAGAGCCCAGCTTAACAAGGAGCTTTTATACAATACTTAATGCCAAGTTGAACATTTAATTGATATGGTGATGAACTGTGATAAAATTGATGGCATGATATGGTGATTAATTGATAAAAATACTGTTTATAAACATTATTCACTGTGGACAGGATGGGGAATAGAACAGCGGGAAGATCTTCACATGACACAGGAAGATCTATCTGGGGTAGATCCTCAGTACTGTATTTGTACACCCCCCCCCCCGCACCCATATTCTTGCCAATAGTAAGCCCTAAGCATTGTTAAGTAGGGCTGAAAAGGAAATAAAGGAAAAATGAAAGAAAGAAAGAGAAAGGAAGAAAGAAAGAAAGAAAGAAAGAAAGAAAGAAAGAAAGAAAAGAAAGAAAGAAAGAAAGAAAGAAAGAAAGAAAGAAAGAAAGAAAGAAAGAAAGAAAGAAAGAAAGAAAGAAAGAAAGAAAGAAAGAAAGAAAGAAAGAGAGAAAGAGAGAGAGAGAAAGAGAGAAAGAGAGAAAGAAAGAGAATGAAAAAGAAAAGAAAAAGAAGAGAAAGAAAGAAAGAAAGAAAGAGGAAGAAGGAAGAAAAGAAAGAAAAAAGAAAGAAAAGAAAGAAAGAAAGAAAGAAAGAAAGAAGAAAGAAGAGAGGAAAGGAAGGAAGAAAGAAGAGAAAAAGAGAAAGAAAGAAAATATGAATGAATGGGTGAAAAAGAAAGTGTTTCATTAGAGTTCAATATTTGAGCTATTGAATACATTTATAGCTAAAAATACTTCCATTTTGGGACAAGTGTATCAATTTATCTTGTCCTTGATTTTCTCATTTATGAGAAAAGTTAGATTATGAATTACTTTTTACATATATTTTTTTGGAAACATGTTTTGTCCAAGTTGCTTTTGTACAGAGGTGATCCCCAAGTACTTGAACAGAGAAACAATGGGCAAAATATATTAACATTGAAAGATCCAATTCGTCATTTTATAAATTTTTATTGTCTTTTTTTTTTTCTCTCCTACACTTGTTTTTTCATTTTTATGTTAGGTAGTTCCTGATTCTGAGAGCTGGTTAAAACAGTCACATCTTAACATAATTTATCAAATACACACACACTCACACACACACACACACACACACTCACACACACACACACACGACTAATAAAAAAATGCCAGAGAATCACTGATTCCTTAAAATATAGGTTGATTTTTAATCTTTTGTGTGTGTTCTTTTTAATTTTGTTATTGAGTAAACCATAGTCAAATGTATTGGGGTGCTCAGGACTTACCCCGGGCTTTGTACTTAGGAATTATACCTGTGTCTTAAGGGTGCCAAGAATTATTACCAGGGCCAGCTGTGTACAGGGTAAGCACTGCCATCCTTATCCCAAGACAACCACCTTAAGAGCTACTTGAATTCCAAATGTAGTTTTATTCACCACCAAAACGAGTTATTAGAGAGCCTGTAATTCTACTGAGTGGAGTTTCAAAAAAAATAACTCATCATTCCTTAAATATTTTCTACCAATTATGGTGTACATGTTCTTTTCCAAAGAACACCTTTTCTTAGGCAAATTCCTTTCATTTCTTCAAGATCAGCCTTCCCAAGAAAACTTTATCTTTCTACTCAAAGAAGGGATATTCTGTTCTTAGTTCTTCCTTTATATTTTGAGAAAAATTTACACACTATAAATTTAAAAGTAGCTTTCCATGTGCCAGTCTCTCTGTACAATTTAAAATGGTGGTAATTTAGTACATCTAATTTATCTTAAGAGGATTTATTAACCTGCCCCTGTAAGATTCTAGAGCCCACCTAATCTCCCATTCCAAGGTAAATCCAAGAATTCTCTTGAGTTATATTTTTGACCTTTTACTATTACTATGAAAACGAGTCTGCTACTTTGTATTTTAAGTCCAGAATCTCCCTAGAGAATCTTCCTAAAGTTTTTAGTCCTTTTAAAAATGAAGCTTATCAGAGGAGAGGTTGAACAAGAAAGCTTTAGGTCCTGTGATGTTAATTATTTTTAAAAGTTGAATAGATTATCATATTTTAAAACTTAAATAATAATTTCCTTCATGTTACTCCTCTGATTATCTGCATATATTACTAAACAACTTGTGGTCTAAATTCCTAGTGCCTGTTCATGGTCTTCTAGTCTTCACAAGAAAGCTGACTAGCTAATACAAGTGCTTGATTAGCAGTTGACAATTCCCAAAGGAGATATTTTCAAAGTATGGCATTTTGCATTAATTTTATCATCTCTAAATTTATCTCAGACATCTCTCTTCACATGGCTAGGAGTCTGTGTGTATAGATTTCATATTTAACAGTAGATTGGATCACATATTTACAGCAGCCCTTAGCAACTAGCTAGAAATGTCAAGTGTATTTCCTAAGTGCTTAGAAAATGACTTTTCTTTACCCACATCCTCCAACCTCTCTTTCTAACAAATCACCATTAGTGGGGATCTTTAACAATCAGACCTTTCTAAGTCTGAGTCTGTCATTTACTTGGAAGACATGTTGACTGCAGCAAACAGTCCCCCATCATCAAGTTTTCCAGATGTTTGCACAGCGGGTTCTGTGTTTTTAAACTATCTAAATGAATGTCCCAAATGACAAATGTTCATTTTCAAAATTAAAGCTTATTACGAATTACCTGCCAAGTACCATGTGTCAGGAGAGACTGAATGAGTTAGAAATTTTGTCCATTGAGAATGAATAATAAAAAAACATAAATGAGGCAAGCTATTATACATCCTGGAGGTTCAGTAATTTGCTAAAAGCTGTTGTACTAATACTTATGATTTACTTTAATAAGATGGTCTATTCTTACCTTTTTCCATAGTGAAGTTCCTGTTAGGTGAATTCCGGAGTCTCCTGAGTACCATTTGATGTGATTCTGGAGGACTCCAGCATTTAGGGTCTCAATTTTGCATCATCCATGACTCAAACTGGACTATCAAATTGGTCTATAACTATTGGTTGGGAATTCAGAACCCATGGGTTTATTTTGAGAGGCACCAACCCAAAAAAATGAAAAAGAAAAGATAATAAGAATCTCTAATTTGAAATTGTCTTTCATTTTTTTTTTTTTTTTTGGCTACACCAGGTGACGCTCAGGGTCCTGGCTATGTGCTCAGAAATCACTCCTGGCTTGGGAGGCCATCTGGGATGCCAGGGGATCGATCCGTGGTATGTCCTAGGATAGCGCGCCCAAGGCAGATGACTTACTGCTTGCACCACTACTCCAGCCCCTCTTTCTCATTTTCATTAGCACCTCTACAGATTCAGCTTAGGTGGACAGAGAAAGACCACTGTCTGAGAGCCAAGAAAAGATGTTTGTTAATCCTTAAACCCCAATTTCTTCACTCATAATGTGGTGATACTAGTGCATAAATTAGGTCTGCTAAAAATACAGTACTTTTGGATTGTATAAATAAAGCACAATGTCTATATACTGATAACAGAAAAACATATTATGTAGGGTATTAGCAATATATAGACAAGTTTTTCATATATATTACGTTCTGTCATGAGTGTTCTTAGTAGGTAACGGATTCATTGAATTGATGATAAATCTGAGTCATCTGGGGCCGGGACTGTGGCGCTAGAGGTAAGGTGTCTGCCTTGCAAGCGCTAGCCAAAGACGGACCGCGGTTCGATACCCCGGCGTCCCATATGGTCCCCCCAAGCCAGGAGCGATTTCTGAGTGCATAGCCAGGAGTAACTCCTGAGCGTCAAATGGGTGTGGCCCCCCCCAAAAAAATCCGAGTCATCTTTAGAGGTTAAATAACACACTTTTGTGGGTAACAGACATTTGGGCTGTAAAGGATTGACACCAAAATATCTGATTCTACATTCATTACTGATCCTCGATGCTAATGCTACATGTCCATAGTCTTGAAAACCTGATATTCAGTAACTCCACAAGAACTCAAAGATTGGAGCTGCCATTGTAAGCTGGTATCAGATTTAAATGTTTTAAAAACAAATAATAAAATCAGTTGGCTAATAACACTTCTTCCTTTTATTCAAAGAGCTTCGTTGTTGCATTCCAGGTAGGAAGGTAATGTTGAGAATTCATTGGCAAGGGTTTTATATTTTAGAAAACTACTAGGCTAAAATTTCTTTTGAGATGGATACTGTTCTTTTTATTTTTCCACATCATGGATACTGTTCTTTTTATTTTTCCACATCATAGAATCAGTTTTAAGTCTAAACAACGGTATTTTATTTGTTTACTTACACATTCAACCTCAGTCTAGCTAGAATCCTGATCATTATTCTCACATTTCATATGGATTTTATGTAGTTGCATACTATTATTAAAAATTAACAAAGAAAATTTTCTTCTTTCTACCTAGAAAAATGTTGGTCTGTCCCACATTGAGAAATATGAAATGAGGCTGACCACAGAGTCAGGGATTGCTTCACGGGACAAAATAGAACATCTAGATTTTCTATCTTTAAAATTATAATCAGCAGCAGGAAGCAAAGCAATACTACAGTCCTTGTTATAGGAATCTAGAGTCTTTTTATAGAATGCACAGCAGCAAATGTTATCAGTATGCTTGAAAAACCATTTTCATTATCAGTTGCCTTTTTTTCAATTGATTATGACTTTTCCTTTAAAAATGCATTTAGGCAAAAAAATTCCTATGCTAGATTCAGCCCAAGGGAAAATTTGGGGGAGGAATCTAAAGGGGAAGAAAAGTCTGCACTAAATTTCTTCTGCTACCTTTAAGCTAGGCACACATTGCAAAATATATCACATTCAAATAAGCTTGTACTTGTTTAAATCTCTTATTATTTAGAAAGAGCTTCACAATTTTATGCTATTATTGTCCTTACTGTGTTAGTCAATAAAATGATTTTATTTTATTTTTCTAGTTATAAAGTTTAAATGGCAGGAGAGTGGATATTCTTAAAGTTATTTCTCCTCTTCTCCCCTTTCTCCTTATTCTCTCTCTTCCTCCTCTCTTTTCTTCATCATCATCATCATCATCTACTTCTTCTTACTTCTTGTTCTTTTTGTTGTTGTGCTTCTAGTTCTTGTTCTTGTTGTTCTTTTCCTCCTATTCTTCCTCCTTCTTCTTCTTTTCTTCCTTTCCTTCTCCTCCTCCTCCTCCTCCTCTTTTCCTCCTAATTTTGGGGATACATTCTATGATGTTCATAGTTTCATCCTGATTTACCCTCAGGAATAACTCCCAGGCATGCTTGGTTACCATACAATCTTCTGGGGATTGAGCCTGTTTGGCTCTATGCAAGGCAAATGCCTACATGCTGTATTATCTTTCCAGCTTCAAAGTTATTTTTTTTTTGGTTTCAAAATTTTATGTTAAACCAAGGTTGCTTAAGAACATCTAAGATGCACTGATTTGGATTAGGAACCTTCAAGGTGAAAGCTATCAAAGTTAAGACTGTCAGTTATTTAAGATAAACTTATTTAATGGGATCTATAGAAGATGGGCCGTGAATACGTTTATTTATATGTCTTTTAATCTAAGGCTTCTTTTATCATAGATGGAGGGCTGTATGGGGAATTTCTAAGTTGATCAAAGATCTTTAACTTCTTCAGAGAAAGTATATATAGCTAAGTCATCTTAAGCTGCAATCGAATTGCTGAACAAGGAGGGAGTACTGACAATTTAGAGAAAATACTAACACTGATTTAAGACAAAGAGAAGATTTATAAGTCTAGGAAAAAACACCACATTTTTATTTCATATTAAAAAAGACAAATAATATTAGAACAACATTTTAATTGAACAGCTATAAAGGACCTCTGAATTTAATATTCAATATATAAATCCCAATTTTGCCATGTAAAATTAATAATGCATTTCTCTAAAGCCAAACCCTCTTCAACCTCCGCTGTAATTTTCTTAAGAAAGCATTAAATAAAAGCATTTCACTTTAGTTGAAAATCAATGGCACTTCAGTGAAGCATGCATCTCACAAGTATTAAGGAGTTGAGATTCATACAATTTTGCTAGAAAGACACGGATCCCTGGTGTTGATGGTAATAACTTCATGCCACATAGGAGTCAGAAAATCTTTAATACCAAATGAGAGAGTTGAAAATCTAATGTAAGCATGCTCAACTTCTCTGTGAAATGCTTATTCAAATATGACAGGTTATAATTTATGTGACATAGCAATAATATAAATATAGTGATAAGTAAAAATAATATTTAATTGTTGCTTACTGTAGACCAGATACTTGGTAATGCTTTAAAGACAAAATCTCTCTGCTTTTCATAAAAACCCATGACTAAGCATTATTAGTTATAATTTTAAAGTATGATAGAAGATGGAAAATAAAAATGTGTTAATATAGAATATATGTCATATGTATTAAAAATATCCTCCTGTATGAAAATATATGTCTAAAACATATCATGATATTTCCTTTTATTTGGAAAATTGTGTTTCTTAGTGAAAATATTGCATTTATCTTTACAAAGAAAGTTTTCAAGTTAATTTTATCATAGTTTAAATAACATGATTAAAATTGTTGGAGTTTTTGGTATTGATATACAAGCTGCTGCACCTCACTATGACCAAAATGCTCAATACCTTCACTAAGGTCCTTATGTTACTTCTCCTCTACTTCATCACCCCCTTTCCACCATTATAATATCTCCACTGATTGGTAATTGGTATTTTGTAATCTTAGGTCAAGTGTTTGTCATTATCTGATATTGGTTACTTGATTTGTGTTTGTGTATGGCACTGATGAATAATATCATTATTCAATATTTGTTCATATGGCTTATTTTCTTAGTATAAAGCTTTTTAATTTCACCTAAATTTCAGCAAGTTGCATGATTCTTTTTTTTTACAGCTTAATAATACAGATATTGTCTATATGTCAGAAATTCTTTATCCACTCATCTTTCATTGGATATTTGGGTTATTTTTATATCCAGACTATTATACTAAGTGTTTCAATTAGCATCGGTGTGCAAATAAATTTTCAAGTAAATGTAATCTTTTTTCTAGTTTTAACCACGATGATTATAAGGAAGATTGAGATATAGCTCCTGTCTTTAAGGAACTCAAAATCTGAAAAAGAAATTGAGATAAATGCGTAGAAAAATTCAAATTTAATTTATGATGGTTTGCTTTAAATTCTGTAAACAAGTGAGTTTAAAATTAAAGGCAGTTAGAAACAGAGAAATATATATATACATATATATATATAATTTTCTACGAGTCACCATGATTTACAATAATGTTAATGATATTGTTTCCTTCATACTGTGTTCCAATACCGCACCCTCTACAGAGTGTTTCTTTCATACACCTTCATCGCAACATTATCCCCACCTGCCTTCATCCTCTACCAAAATAAGATTAGTTTTGTAGACCAGTTCACATTTCTATTATGTTTGGTCATTATTTTCTTTTTCTCTGCTTACAAAGAAAACAATTTTATCGTTGTATTCCTTTAGAAAATATCAAAATGTCTTCTTACAGCTAGAAGTGGCTCATATATGTGTGAAGGCAGCAGAAATTAGAGGATCTCATGCTGAATGAAATCAGTCACAAGGAAAGAAGTAGAGGAAGATCTCTCATATGTGGGATAGGAAGATACAGAGCAGGGCTGGGGCAATATGGCAGTGGATAAGGCATTTGCCTTGTACACTGCTGACCCGGGAAAGATCCCCAGCATCCCATATGGTCCCCTGAGCTTGCCAAGAGTAACTTCTGTGCCAGAGCCTAGAGTACCCCCGAGTGCTGCTGAATGTGGTCTAAAAACAAACAAACACAAAGAAACCAAAAATTTGCACAGCAAACTAGCAGCAAATGGCCAAAGGAAACACATATATATTTAATTTTCTACGAGACACCATGATTTACAATAATGTTAATGATATTGTTTCCTTCATACTGTGTTCCAATACCACACCCTCTACAGAGTGTTTCTTTCATACACCTTCATCGCAGTATTGTCCCCATCTGCCTTCATCCTCTACCAAAATAAGATTAGTTTTGTAGACCAGTTCACATTTCTATTATGTTTGGTCATTGTTTTCTTTTTCTACGATCTGCCCAAGTTTGCTTGTGAGGGAAAAAGAGTCTGGGAGGTTAGTTAAGTGAATGGAGGAAATGGTGGGGAAAAATGGCTATACTGATAATGAATTTGGCATTGGAATTATGTACATGAGAACCATCATTAACTATATGATAGATACAGAACTCTGCTCAATTAAACATGTTTTAAAAAGTAAAATAATAAAAGACAGCTAAAAGAAATAAAAGAAATTATAATTCTCAATGACTTTATGAGTAGGATATATTCAAAATGCTAGAATTACTGATTATTTTTCCTATGAATGAGCAGCAACATGAACTAGATAAAAAATCTTAGTGACTCTTTGAGGAGTTATAACTTTCTAGAGTATACAGTGGTGATTATTTTTTAGTAGAAGTGTAATATAGTCAGTTATTATTTCAGAAAGATTTGTCTAGCAACACACTACAGTCATTTGCCTTATTTGATATTGAATCGATGAATTTATTGTTTTTTTTTTATGAGTCAAGACCTATACTAGGAAACTTCTATATGATGGTGAACATGATATACTTTATGCTTCTATAGAATTTATAATCAATGGATCTGTACATTAAGCTGAATGATACCTTCCCATATGCTAAGAGATAAAGAACAGGTTGATATGTAAGAATAGTACATTTTCAGGTATTAAACTTATGAAAGCCTTTTAGTAGGAATTGACGTCAAAGACCGAGTGTAGTACAGCAAACCATTTTCTAAAACACTAAATGGTGGAAATTTTTTTAAAATAATTTTTTATAATTTTAATAATATTTTTGTTGTCTGGGGGCACAAGAGATTATATGGGGCCCTGGGGATCAAACTTGGATCAGCTGCATGCAGGGTAAGTGTTCAGTTATGAAGTTTATGTCAGTAGTTACTAAGTCTTTTGCCTAAAAATGCAACTTTCCTTATCTGGTTAATGTCAAGGTTAGATTAAATAATTTGTATAGTGTTTTCAAGTTGGACCTTTTAACAATTTATACGGGCTTAAAGATTTGTCCAAATACACTGTTTTATGCAGAATTAGAAAATGAGTTACACATTAGTTTTTTTTCCCCTTTTCCCCCCAAACGTGGTCACCTTGAATCTGGATGTAGATGGCTGCATGTAGCTCTCTGATGTGCATTTCTGAATCATGCTCTCAAGGTTTTATCTTCTATTCTGTCAATTGATCATTTGTTCTTCCAAAACCTGCAGTGCATTTTATTGTGTTTTCTTGTATACAAAGTGTGATTCTTTGATTTCTTCCTTTCTTGCTTTTCTGTGTCACTGTAATTTCATCCTACAGTCTCTGAATTGTTTTCTCTATTGTGCTAACACCATTTAAGGTTGGTTTCATTCCTTCCCAGAGGCCAGGGTCATTTTCCTTATTATTATTAAGAAGAATTCTTAGAAATTTTCTCTTTAGGAAAATGCCTTCAGAGCTCATCAGTGTTCAGCTACTGACTTGATCTCAGGCTCAATTGTTTGATACTTAATGTAAAGTAGTTGAAACAGAACTCATGGATCTTATCTTGCAACCAGTGCCTGAGTCATAATTCTGCGATAGATGTAAAAATTTCCCAATTTCCAAACCTTCAGGATTTCTAGGTTTTTTTTAACACATTACTAACAAATATTTCAGTGTGTCTTACAGATATGAATGACAGCCTAAATTGGGATTTAAATGAAATAAATAAATATTTAAATGAAAATTCACTTGTGTCAAGAACCAACATTTTATTATATTAATCCAAATTGCCATGTATTGAAAATTTTAGTGATAGTGGCTATATAATAATAGAGAATATCTGAGGTATAGTAGCTATATTCATGGTTTGGGGGATATAAAGACTTATCTCAAGTCTTCAAAAGCAATCTTGTCTGATCTTAAAGAGCTTACATTATCTCTCTCATCTAAATTCCCTCAATAAGAACAACAATCATTTCCTAGCATGTTTTGCCCAGGTTTGTCTTAATTCAGTGAGGACACAGAGGGGAAGTAGAACATAAGTTTATTTCATTGTGATGGACCTTGGGATAGCAATTGGGTTGTGGGACTCTACTATTGACAACTTATTCAAAAACTAAACAGAAAGACTGGAGAAGAGGTAAATAACACAGTGCATAAAATATTATAGTCCTATAAAAATCAAGTAGACAGGGGCCAGAGCGATAGCACAGCTGTAGGTCCTTTGCTTTGCACGAAGCTGACCCAGGATGAACCTCGGTTCCATCACACACATCCCATATGATCCCCCAAGCCAGGAGCAATTTCTGAATAACCAGTAGTAACCTCTGGGTGTCACCATGTGTGGCCCCAAACAAACCAAAAAAATGACACAAAAAAGTCAAGTAGCCATTATTTATACTGCATTTTTTCATTGTCAATGAACAACTAAACTTTTTGTATGATGTTTTAGCTTTCATGTATATTTTAATAATTTTGGTATATTTTAGGTACTATGATGACAATAATAATGATGCTAAAATCTTAATTTTCACAGGTATAGATTTATTATGAAAAATAATCCTTAGATGAAACCAAGACCAGACAGTTGTATGTTCATTTGGTGGAAATAAAAAATGATCAGACTTGAATACCAAATCCAAAGTCAATGACAACAGAATCAATACCCAATCTACATCAAGTTTTAAAAGGGGGAACAGTTGCACTAGCATTACGGGAGCAGATGGAGGAGGGAGAAGTGAGATGCATGCTGGGACAGGGGTGGAGGGAGGACAAGACTGGTGGTGGGAATGCCCCTCATTCATTATCATTATGCACCTTAAATATTACTGTTAAAGATTTGTAATTCACTTTGACCACAATAAAAAATAATCCTTAGAACTATTGTTCTTAATCTTCAAGTTAACTTCTCTATGAATTTATAGGGGAAATGTTCTCTGTGGAAAGCTAAACACAGAAATCTGATAACTAGTGTTTACAATACTCATGGTAGGTTTTTAAAAATAGTTTCTGTGCTCTTCATCATAATCAATATCGATATATTTTTGTGCCTATTTTTCTTTTTTTAAGTTTTTATTTATCTCTTGCCTCCTATTGACCATTTAAAAGAATGTCTGAAAACTGCCATATTGGTTTTATAATTTCAGGTGTAAAATCTCCTTTATCTCCATTAATGTATCAAGGTACAGGACAAATAAATGCAGGGAAAAGAAAAACCAAAAGAGAGGGACATTTTATATATTAGAAGCATTTATAAAAGAGAATTCAATGACAGTGTAAAATTAGACTAATTTTGGCGACAAAGGGAGAGACTAACCTTTGCTCATTCAGATAATTTATTTGGATTACTGAATTACATTGTTTAAAGTTATGCAAATAATATATTGATAGTATGAATAAAGTTTGACTCTAAGTAATATATTAGGCATGAAAATCCAAACATGTTAAACACTGAAACTATCTAACTTAAAGGAACAGTATTTTTTTGTAAAAACTAATTCAATAAACAAAGCAAAACTTTGTCCTTAGAAAATTCATAGGCTTATTTGCTTGATTATTTCAATATGAAAGTTGTTTTTCCATGTCATTGGAACACAGGGTGTGGTATTTCGGGTTCACTCCTGGCTCTGCAACCAGGTTCACTCCTGACCAAATTTGGAGCGGAGGTCAAAGGGTGGGCTGGAACGCAGCTCACCTTCCTGCCAAGCAAGTGCCCTATCTCTTATATACCCCTCTGGCTTTCCATATGGAAGGTTTTAAATGTGGCTGGCAGTCATAGAACAAAAATTATTCAGTGAGTTTAGTGTTAAGAAACAGCTTTAGTTCAATTTTCCTGTGAAACATCTTATGTTATTGAAGATACAAGTCAAAATCACTTATCAGCAGTTTTCTAAATAGCAATTAACTATTAAAGAATCCATGAAGGCATTTATAGTGAAAAAAAAATCCTTACTTTTTGAGAAATTACTGCTTTAATAAATTGCAAAGATAAAGTAGGGAAAGTTATTACAATAATGACTGTTGTAATAAAACTAAGCATTAGAGCTGATAATAGTTAAAATGCTAGAAGGTAAGTTAATGAAATACCTTTCACCTAAAAGCCCTTTTGGTCCTTATGGTGAAATATGATTCTGACACTCATATAAGGTATATGGTGGAAGCTACATGCAAATACATTTTGTGCACATGTTCTACTGATTCATTGCCTACGAACTTTTGAATATAGAAAGTTTAAAAAGCAGAGTATATTAAATGAAACTTTCAGGGAGGAGAAATAAAATAATCCTAGGACTCAAAATTGATTCTTAAAGTGTGAAAGTGATGAAAGTCTGTGGAGAAAGAACTCAGTCTGAATTGCTAGTCAGTATTGGAAAATTTCTATCAGAGATCACAGGAACAGGGCAAAGATGGAGTCATTGAAGTCTCTTACCATCTCCTACCAAATCAAGAATGTCACAGGAACCTGTTATGATTTTTCTGAATTTAAATACTAGGGAAGCTAGCAATCATAGTATAAATTCAGAGGAATTTATAAGCATGTGAGAGTGGAAAAGAAACAAAAATAAAGTGATATATGCATGTAGAATTTGGAAAGTAATTTTCAATAGGTGAGCTTGCAGATAATTGTTTTGTTATTTGGTATGGAATTGCCTCATAGATAAATGGTTATGAAAATGAAGACGTGAGAGAGAATAAAATGAGAGAGGAACTTTATACATGCAGGCTTAGAAAGCAAGGCTATACAACTGACACCTCAAGGTCAGCTTCTTGCCACACAGTAAAAATCAAGTAGTTCAGGAAATCTTCCAGACAAAGAGCAGAAGGGAAATAAAGAGAACCATGCCCATTTTCCACGAGTCAATGAGATTCTGGAAAATGCCCTTTATACATAACCACACTTAGGCTAATTAAATAAAAGCAACAACAAAAAGTAGTGAAACACTTATTCAAGAAATAAAAGAAATTGAAATCTACCAAAACTATGAAAAGGCTAAAGAAATAGTGCAAACGATGACAGGAACAAAGCTCTCTGCTGTAAGCCATATGCACCACCCATCAGCTGGCAGTAATGTAACTTTGGGTAGAAATAGAAATAATCAAAGGAAGAGTTTTAAGAAGGCATGGCAGCACTAATAGATTATTTTCTGGGTTTCTGGTCTTTGTTTATGGAACTTTAAAATTTGACAGTGTTCAGAAGTCTATCACAGGGATGGATACTCATGTTTGAGTTAACTAGCTTTTCACAAAAGACTTGTTTCTATTTACCAACAGCCAACTAAATAAACCAAGTGAGGTGTGAATGTTTAAATATAATGGTTTGAAATATTATAGCAAATTTCTCAAACTGGTTTCCAGGTCAAAGCATTTAAGGGTTAGTTGTTAAGTGAAGGGAATTTGGGTATATTTTTGCCTCAATCTTACTTGCAAGTTGTGAATATTGAATCCTATTTAATTTTAGAGTTTGTTATTATATAGTCATAAGTGCACCCTTATGTTTTCTAATTTAGTTAAAATTTCAACAAAATGGAAATACAATAAACTCATGTTAGTTTTACAAGATAATCTGATGTAAGAAATGTTTTATGTAAAAGCTATGGAAACAAATATTGGTTAATATATGTTCATAAATACATAGTCTGGTTCATCTTCAAATATGATTTACCCTTTTATTCCAATAAAGTCTTAGACAATCAGTATACCAATAGGTAGTTTCTGGTTGCATGTCATAGGAACAAATTGTGTTTATTTTTTTAAATGTAGACATATTTTAGGAAGAAGATAGAATTACTCCATGAGTCCAAGGGAGAATTGAAGAAATATTTATCAGCAAGGCAGATAAGGCAGTTCCAGGAATGTAGGCACTCAAAATTAGAGAGCATTTTCTTCACAGTGCTATTCTTAGGATCAGTGAAATCTGACCATTTCGAGTATCTGTGTTGCTTAGCTCAACATCCAAGTTCCTGGAAGAGAACTTAGCTCTGACTTAGCTGGAATCATTTATCTACCACTTGCTAATGGAAAGACTGATGTATGTTTAGTCAATTTACCAAGATTGTAGTCAAGGAGGAAAATGGAGCTCCTGTTCCTAGAAGAAAAGTGATTAGATATTGGGGGAACACCAACAATATTATACTTAAACATTAATAACTAGATAGCAATATAGGAGATACTATGAAAAATTCAAAATAATCATTGAGTGATAATATGTGCTTTTAAAATATTAATTATAGGTGTTTCTTTAAAATCATATGTAATGTGTTATGTATGATGAGTCAATATTTTATATTATATTTTATATAATAACCCTTTATATTAGGTAGCATACTAAACTCTTTCATTAAATAACTGCCTGATCTTCCTGTTAGAATTACTATTTGTATTTTTTTTATTTTATAAACTGAAGACTAGATTTGTAATTGAATATACTTACTTTATTTTAGTTTCATAAGTAATTTTGGTACACCGTTAGTTATTTGTGTGTATGTTTGGTCATCTTTTTATTGCATTAACTAAGGACCTCACCTAGTCATGGTTACAAAACACCAATAATATATATAAACCAAATAAGAACTGAAAGACCTATGATAGTACAAGACCCTTTTTAACTAAATAAGCAACATCAAAATGGCTTATACTTCTGTAGATAGCCATCGTTTGAAACAGCATAGTAAGGGAATAACAAGTGACCAAAGGTAACAGAGTTGGAGAGTTGGTCTTTGGAAATGAACTTATCTAATTAGGTGAGGGTTGGTGTAGAATGATATCGGTGGAAAGAAGTGGTGACTCTGGTAATGGGTGTGATGTTAACATACTTATGCATGGTCAGTATAGTATGGTAAGTCATGAAATCAAAATAAGAAAGATGTACATATATATAATCAGAAAGATTGTTCTGATAATACTCGTTCTTCATCCAGCATAAAGTAGTAAAGTGAGAACAAAAGAAGTCTGTAAAGCAACTAATTAAACCATAAAAGATAAAACACTGTGGAACAATGGTAGGTGAAAAATTAACACTGCTACTAATATACATTGTGAATATAAGATTAGTCACAAAATAAGGACTAAAACTAGATTATTTAATTGGGTAAGAAAAGTCACTGCCATGTATAATTAAACATTTATGATTGTAAATGACCAGTTGTGTTAAATGTATATAAATTGCTGAATAGCATACTATCTCAAATTGAGTAGCTTGATTCAGTAATGATACTTTCATTAATATCACTCACAGGTCTAGGTCTCGTATGAGCATGATTACATAAGGTTATTCTTGTATTCTGGATCAGGAAATTTTGATCAGAGGTGAGCCTTGCTGGAGTCATCAAAGGGATCATCTCTCATGTGGTTAATTGTTAATGGGAGCTCTCATCTGAGACTTCAACTGGCCTATTGGCTGTGATATTTATATTCATCTATTCATATGCCCTGGGCTTCCTGTCAGCCTGAAATCTGAATTAAGAGAGCAGATATCTTAACAGAGATAGCTGAACAGAGCCAATCTGCTTTCTGTGGCCTACATTTATGTCACACAACCTCCATTTTATCCCTACATTATCAGTTGAGGTAGACAGAAAGTTTCAATCAAATTCAAGGAGAAAGGATATCTATTCCATATTATGCTTCAAGACTTGAAAGGTTACAATAAGAAAAAGAGTATGTTAGGAGATCATAATTATAGCCATGTCTGTAGAAAAATATACCTCTAAAACTCAATTAATGGATATTTAAAACTAGTAAAATAATAAAAAGACATTTACCTGAGAATCAATTGATATATGTTATCTAGAGCTGAGGACATACCATAAGAGAAGTGAACAAACCATTACTGCAGAAGCTTAAAATGTTAAGAATTGGAGATAATTGCTACTTAGATGGTCTCTGTGAGGCCTGAAACTGACTGGAAGTTTGAATAAGGAACAGCTTGATTTATGAAATTCTTTCTTCACCCTGCATGGCAGGTTAATTACCCTTCTCACTCCTGGCAGAAGAAAGTTTGATGTGTGGAGAAATTAATCCAAGATTCTCCAGATAATAGACCTAAGAGCATATATACACACCGAGAGAGAGAGAGATGAAAATGGAAATTAAGGTACATTGGGACAAAGATCCCAAACAAATTACATGACAGAGAAGCCTTGTCAGAGAAGTTCTGTTAATCTCCTAAGGGTTTTAATTTTAAATGAGTGGGTAATCAGGAACCACATCACACATGTATTAATGAAGAACTTCATCATGGAGAAAGGAAATTGAAGCACATAACAGCCAGTAAACTTCTTGAAAAGAGAGACACAGACTATCAAATAAAAGTTTTGTTTATTTTATTTTTTGTTATTATTAACAAAAATTAGCATTGAGATATTGTGTTTTACAATACTATTGGTAATGTGTTTTCATGCATTTAATTCCAACAGCATATCCATCACCAAATACTGAACTCACTCTCCCAAGAACCCCACCATCCCTTCTTCTCAAAAACCACCCCAACTCAGTTCTGTGTATCAGTTTTCCCATTATGTGCCTTTAGACCTTTGCTACCTGGATGTGTATTTTTTACCCCATATATAAGAAACAGATTAGGCTATCTACCTATATCCTTCTGGGTGACTTCAATCAACATGACTGGAAATGGTCAATATAGCTTTAATTACATTTTGTTCTTTCATAAAGCAATAGAGTATTTCATTGTGTATACATACTCACGTTCCTGATCCATTCTTCTGTAGTTGAGAATCTGGATATTTAGGTAGTTTAACATTCAGAGCTAAATATATGAAGTGGAGCTTGGGACACTAAATCATCTCAGGAATCAAGTCTATACCTCCTATGCACAAAAATGCTTTCCAGTCTATTGAGCTCTTTCTCCAACCCCCAAGATAATATCTTATTGTGCTTTTGATTGAAATTTATATGACACTTTATTGAGCACCAGATGCCCAATGGAAGGTGGGCTTTAAGATGAAAACTTAGGGGCTGGGGCGATAACACAACTGTAGAGCATTTGCCTTGCACAGGGCTGACCCAGGACCGATCTGGGTTCTATCCCCAGTGTCCCATATGGTCCCCCAGGCCAGGAACCATTTCTGAGCGCATAGGCAGGAGTAAACCCTGAACGTCACTGAGTGGGGCCCCAAAATAAATACAAACAAAAAAGATAAGAACTTAATTTTTTATTAATCTCTTATAGAATTCAAGGAATTTCAGGAGTTTAATTTCCTACCCCTATATGAGTTCAACTGCAAAAATTTTCTTCACCCAAATTCTTGTTTCAGGAATGTCATTGTATTGTGTTTCAATGTGTGTGTTTTTATTTAAATAAAAGGATCAGTAACATGAGTGACAATTGAAGTCTTAAAAAAAAGTTCTTAAATTTAAACATTGCGGTAAAATTTTACTTTTAACATTTTGAAATAAATGATCTTTTTTGGTGGGGTGGGGTTTCTGGGCCACGCCTGGTGACGCACAGGGGATACTCTTGGCTATGCAGTCATGAATCGTCCCTGGCTTGGGGGACCATGTGGGACGCAGGGAGATGGATCCTAGGCTAGCGTCCATCCTAAGATAGCGTTTGCAAGGCATACGCCTTACCTCTAGTGCCACCCCTCTGGCCCCCAGAAGATCTTGAATGTCACCAACATTCTCACCAACATTCAACCAAATGTGAAAACTAAAGAATCCCTTTATTACACAGAGGAAGTTCAAACTTTTGTTGTAATGCCCAACAGTTCTGCGAATCTCAACAGAGCTGAGGATTGTACATGGAGCTGAGGGTTGAAACCAAATCCCACAAGAACAGGATTAGCCCCTGTTCTATCTCTCCAGCCTAGTCAGTAGCCTTGTTTGTTTGTTGTTGTTGTTGTTTTACTAGTGGTCTACACTAGCTGTGCCAGGGTTTTACTTCTGACTCTGCACTCAGTGATCAGTCCTGACAAGGGTCAGGGTGAACCTAGTATCAAACCTGGATCAGCTGGGTGCAAGCAAATGACCTACATACTATACTGCCCCCCCCCATTTGCCTTTTAGGGACAAATTTTCTAGTATCTCATAGTGTAATCCATCTAAAATTAAAACGAAAAAAAGCGCCAACAGGAGTGATTTTTGAATACAGTTGGGAGTAACCTCTGATTATCACTGGGTTTGCTTCAGAAGCAAACAACTAACAAAGAAAATTAACCAATCGAACAAATGAAAAGGGTCCAGAAGTATGATCCCTTACAAAGAAAGGAAAAAGATAGTCCCAGGTGAGCGTGCAAAGTAGGTTTTTGGCTCAAGTTTGCAATAGATTGGGAGAATGAAAACTCAGAAACAAAGATCTCAAATGGTAATGTGATTAATAAGTACTCATAAGTTTCTGAATATGTCAAGAATAGAAGATACGATAATGTTTTTTTTTAGTTTTTTTTGGAAGAGTTTATTAAAAAAACAACTGGTTGATGCCTAGATAAGCAAAGCAATTTAAAATTGTATTTAACTATGAAGAACCATAAATTATTACACATAAAAGGAAATTGAAATATTGTTTTTGTTTTGTTTTTTGAGTTTTTTTTTTGTTTGTTTTTTTGGTCACACCTGTCAGCACTCAGGGGTTACTCCTGGCTCTATGCTCAGAAATCACTCCTGGCAGGCTCAGGGGACCATATGGATGCCGAGATTCGAACCACCATCATTCTGCAAGCAAGGCAAATGCCCTACCTTCATGCTATTTCTCTGGCCCCTGAAATGTTGTTCTTTACTAGGTTCATGAGTGAAAAAAAATGAGTTAGTAACCATAGTGCAAATATTGAAACTTGTTTAATGTGATCAACTCTAATATAACAAGAGATTATAAAGAATACAAATTGAAAATGGGTATAATAAGGTGTTAACTCGCAATGTTTTATAGGGTAATACTAGTGTATTACTAGTGTCTAAACTTGATGAATTATAAAGCACATATTACCACAATACTGCTATTAGAAGTGAAAAAATGAAGGATTTTTTGTTGGAATTTCTCTATTATATTATCTCTAAAAATGAAGATTTTATATGAATGAGTAATATTGTATGGGAGAGAGATAATACAGAAATTAACGCCTTGCCTTGAACATGACAGACCTGGATCAAAATACAATCTCATATATGGTTCCCTGAGGAACCATATATTAACCTTCCAGGAGGCTTACCTAAGCACATAACCAAGTGTAAGCCCTGAATTTTTGTCAGACGTGACCTCCAAACAACATTTAAAAATCATTTTTAGAACAACAAAATATTTTAATTTAGAGTGTAACTTTGAATTCCATTCCTCTACTATTTACCAATCTACTCAATAGGAAGATAAATTTTATGGATAACATCAGTGTGGAGAAAACAAATAAAGAAAATAATGAGAGACAACTAATTGTCTACCAAATCTAGACAAATTTACCATATATGTATTTCAATGAATTATTTAATCATCATCACAAAGCTCCTATGACTCAATATGATCTTATTATCCCAATTTTACATATGAGAAATGGGTCACAGAAATGTTGGATAATGTTTATGTTAATATAGTATATAGCTGATGAAAATGAAATTTGAACTCAGGGAGTGAAACACCAGTCATATGTCAGACTTTTGCCATTACAAAGTCAATATGGAATTTAAATGAGCATACCTAGCCTGTATTTGACAGCATAAATGTTCAATAAATATTTGCAAATGAATGAGTAAATACTCATTTAACAAGTTCATTAAAAGCATAAAGTACATAAAGTAATCCATATTATATTGCTGATATATTGAATTCAGAGAGCAGTTAACTAGGCATTACTAGACTTCAAGTATATGATTCGGACAGAAGCATTGAAATATATAGTCGTGCAATCATCAAAGTACCTATAATTTAATAAAGTATACTATAAAGGCAATTCAATATTAATTCATATAGCTGCCCAGTTAGAAGAAGGTTACAGAATGTGAGAAATAGTATAAATGCCCAGGCAGGTAAAGAAATGTATATGCTTACATTCTAGCTAGAAATAATGTTTTTCAGATCTGTGTCTCCAAAAGAAAATCCTTTACTGTCAGTTCTTCCTTCTCATCTTTGTATTGGATCAATTTTCCTATTGATTATGCTAATATTAATCACATCAAACTTGCCACCCAGAAGTAAGAACGTCTAGAATTAAAAGTCTATTAAGGTGTATGAATAGATTTCTTATCATCCTGTTTAGGTTGGCCTTTTTGCAACATTTTCATTTATCAGTGAAAAATAGTACTATTAAGACCAGTTCAGATATTATATATAACAACTTCTGCCAGTAGGAATTTTAGATCCTATTAAAATGCTTCAAAGGCATATTTTTACTGTGGCAAAAATAACTAATGAGATTAAAGATGTAAAAATTAAAAAGGAATACTCTGTTAGACACATGTAGAATTAGAACGCAAAGGTTTTTTTAAGAATAAGTAATAAATATTGAACTGGTTTCATTTATTTATAAAAGATGTTTGATAAGAGATGTTAGAAATTTTAATTTAAACAGAACTGTTTTAGTCCCATGATTTTTATGATGCCATATTGCTGACTGTTAAAAATGACCTAGTAAATATTAGAAATTACAGAAGCAAATTATAAGATTGTTACACTTGAATAATATTAAGTAAAGAACATTATCACTGGCTACTCATATTTGTCTCTGCAAAACCTTGTTCAAAAATCCTAGGAGTTTAAAACTGCAATTTGACTTTTAATAAGATTTCTGTTACCAGACTTGCAAACCAATTTCTCATATACTGTTTATGACTACCAAACTGAATGAATTGAGTATGAATTTTAGAAGAATTAGTTTTAAGTAAAGTAAGTAGTAATAAGAAATACACATAAGGTATTAGTAGAACTTACTTTATTTTTCATGGGAATACTTGCAGCCTAAATTTTCTTTAAAACACACCTAGGCTTTCCTTTTTATGATAGACATTTTACCATTTATATGTATCCTTAGATGTTTTAGATAAAAAAATCAAAACTTGATTTTCAGCATTATTTATTAAAAATACTAAACTTAGAATATTGGGTAAGTTGATTATCAGCAAATTTTAGAAATAAGTCAGAGGTCAATTTATATCTCTTTTTATCCTTACTAATCAAAAGCTTGCCAATTATTAAAAGCCAAATTTTTAACAATTGTTTAGGTATTTAGTCCCCAAAATTTAATAAGAAACTGCTAAAGTTAAAATAATAATAATATATAAACAATCAGAGCCATTCAAGTTCAAATTCTCTACTCTCATCCTCATAAACCTTTGACTATACCTAATAAGAAATTTAAAAGCAAAATTATTCAAGTAATTTCAAGATATATTTGATCAACATAACACAATAAATATTTAAAATGACCACATCAAAGGGAAGCTATAGTCTTGTACATCACTGATCACTTTGAATGATTCCAGAGAATGAGGACTAAAATTTAAGTATGTGACTTCTGCATCTGATGGAAATTTCACCAAAACTACAAGAGGGGAAATACAAAAAATGTGGTAAATTCCATTGAGGTGATATTTGAATTTATTTTTGAACTCATCCAAATGTTCCATTGATATTGTTCAGCAACATGTATGTATGTCAGGACTGATATATCTTAGAATTGATAGGTGAATATATCATAATATTAAAACTTTTTTAGGGTTTTCAGAGAATAGAAAGTCATATCTTGATAATTTGGTGAAGTTTTTGATTAGAGAAAGATACAGCTTCCAACCAGAAAAGCAAGATTACATCATGGTCTTCTACACCATGCCTTTATAATTTGTATACAAGTCAGTGGAAGAGCACTGAATCAAGAAAACTTAATTTTGACAGGCCTGATGTATAGTCTATTTTGGTTAACCAAAAGGAACACATACATTTACTACATTAGAGAAATTTCCATTATTTTTCTCTCAGCCATGAAAATCGATTTTGATGTGATTACACTCAGAGGCTATTTGATGTGCCTTTGACAGCACAAAATGGATAGAGACAGTGAGTGGTGCAGAATAGAGGAAGATGTGGTTAGGTTGGACCCTGTGGAAAACTGAGAAAAAGTAAGATACAAATTCCAATTAGGGTAATATGTGTGACAACTGACCTAAAATAAAATAATGAGAATATGCTATGTTCAAATGGTAAAAAATATTTTAATATGTCTAGTAACCATGGTATCAATCAGTTTCTTTGTACTGTTGGCTCTTTTTAGAAAAGCACAGGCAGGGGTGGTGGAGGAGGGAGATAGGGGGCAATCGTGGTGAGAATGTTGCACTGGTGAAGGGGGTATTTTTATGACTGAAATCAACTACAATCATGTTTGTAATTTTGGTGTTTAAATAAATATATTATTAAAATAAGAACAAATGGAAATATCAAAAGTTGGGAAGTTTAATTATACATCCATTCAGATACTAGCTCCACTATTTATTTTACATTCCTGTCAATTTTAAAATATGGATGGTATAAATATTAGATCTTTTCCATATATATAGAAATGAAGGTAAAAAAATCGAAAGGATTTGAAGTTTAGGTTTGACAAAAAACATTTAAGAACTTGAGACTAATGGAGGTAGTTGATATTTTTATTTGTTTCCATTCAGAAATTTTTTCTTACTATTTACAAAACTGGCCTTATTTTCATTCATTTAATGCATATTTATACATCAAAAGTCATCTAACCAAGAAAGTCAGAATAAACAAAATAGACAATATTTATATCTATATAATGAATTAAAAGCACATTACAAGTTGTGAACATTAATAAGTAAATCTTTACAATGAAGTGTAATAAGTGTATATTAAAGACTATTTGAGCCACTATTTGAGAAGAATAGAGTTCATTCCAGTGGGATTTGAATAGCAATATAGGAGGGATTCAGAGGAGGAGTATGGATTTTTGTGGAAGGAAGGAAGGAAGGAAGGAAGGAAGGAAGGAAGGAAGGAAGGAAGGAAGGAAGGAAGGAAGGAAGGAAGGGAGAAAGGGAGAAAGGAAGGGAGGAAAAGGGAGGGAGGAAAAGAGGGAGGGAGGGAGGGAGGGGAAAGAAGAAAAGGAGAGAAGTAAGGTGGGAGGAAGGAAGGGAGAGAAGGGATAAGAAGAATGGAAGAAAGAGAGGAACAGAGGGAGGAAGCAAAGAAGGAAGGGAGGATGAATGGAGGAACAGAGAGAGGTAGGAAGGGAGAAAAGAAGGGAAGGAGGGAGAAAGGAATGGTGGAAGGAATGGTGAAGAGAAAGAGTGAGGGAGTGGGGGAGGAAGAAAGAAAGAAACAGAGGAAGGAAGGAAGGAAGGAAGGAAGGAAGGAAGGAAGGAAGGATAGATGGATGGATGGAAGTGAGGAAGAGTGGGAGGAAGGAAGGATAAAAACGACTAAAAACAAAAACTTGAAGCTAAGACTGAGAAGCTACATAGAAACCAGGCATACTAGAAGTCAGTGACTATCCAGAAAAATCAATATAGAGATCATCAATAACTTTAAATTGTAAAAGACATAGAATGAGAGCTTGGGTCTCTACTGCTTATTTCTTTCTTCAGAATGGGCTGAAATGCTCATAAGTGTCTGGACTCTATTGACAATTACTACAAAAAACTCCCAAGCACTTAATTTATGAACATATAACTATTATTGATCAAGCTCAAGCAACAAGCACAGAATTCAATAGGAGAAAGGAAAACCAAAGAATCAAAACTCAAATTCTTACAATTTAAGAAAATATCAAATATGTAATATAAAGATGAAATGTATGCAAGATTCAATAGAATACAAATTAGCTTTTACTGCCCTAATCAAAAGTATTCAGAAAGAAATATTTGTAAGTCAAATAATTTCTCAAATCGACATAAAGTGATTCAAATAAAAATTTTAGTTAACTATACTCAAGAATAAAATGGATACAGCTGAATTATTGAACTAGAATTTATGTACAAAAGTTGTAAGTGGGAATCAGAGACAAGATAGATGAAAAATATGAATGAGCCACTGCAAGACATAAAAGGTAATATAAGTAGTTTTAGCAAGTATGTTCTTCAACTCCAGATGGAGCGAATAGAGGAAAGGCAATATTTCAAGAGATAATAAATTTTCCAGCATTGATGAAAATATAGATCTACAAATCCAGGAAACATCTCATTCTTCTGGCAGAATAAATATAAAGATATTGAAAACTGAATCATACTCGAGTAGAATTTCAATAGAATCAAGACAAAGAAAAACTTTTTAAAACATTGCACGTTATATGGTCAGAGTTCAAGTATATTTGAGCTATTTTTATTATTAATTTATTTTACTTCAACAAGCATCTTCACCAGCCCTTGATAACCTACAGCTCATGTGGCAATCCAAGCTAGAACTTGATCTAATCTTTTATGTACTTGTATAAATGAGGCATGAAGCTCCATGTTTCTCATGTTGCATCTTGGCTAAACTCAGATTGCGACTGTTATCTTCACTCCAATGTAGGGAATTCTGAGAATTAAGGAGATTTTTGCAAGTTTCCCAAGGTTATGCAACTAGGAAATGACTTAGGGGGTTCAGAAATCCTGCATTTTTTCTAGATGCATTTATTTATTTTATTCTAAATTTATTTTCCTTAGCCATTACTATTACAGAAACTCATGTCATATTCTTTATGCTAGTGAGTTCTGCATTGAAATACTTTTATTCTAAATAATTTTTAAAAAGAAGAGCAAGGGCTGCTGCATTAATGCAGCTAGGGTGTTTGCCTTGCCGATCATGGCTGACCCAGGACAGATTTGCGTTGGATCCCCAGCATCCCATATGATTCCCCAAGCCAGGAGCGATTTCTGAGCACATAGCCAGGAGTAACTCCTGAGCACTACCAGGTGTGATCCCAAAACTAAAAAAAAAAAGAAAGAAAGAAAAAGAAAAGAAAAAGAAGAATAGCATAGAGCTGAATGATAATAGAGATATTAAGGTGCCAGGGCATGCCAAAGCTTTTAGGGGGCTCAGCCCACCAGATGTATCCTAAGATTTTCCTGGTGGGTAGAACTAATTTAACCCCCGTGGGGTTCCTTAAAAGGCCCGCTGTGGACGCCTTTTTTCCCTGCGTGGATGGTTGAGGAATTTCCATAGAGATGCCTGGCATTACATTTTCAGCCAGTATTTGACTATCTCTCCTTTGTATCTATCAGGCAAAATAATAGCCTCTATCAAATAATTTTGCTCAGAAACTCCAGCACCAAAGTTTATTTGAGAACCCCTTTTTCTGGATATAGTCAGCCCTAAAAGCAAAGACAATTTTTCTCTCCTTTTCAAATATGTCCTTTCCAGCTGCAGTTTCTGGTAATCAAGGGCGTAACCAGAATACAGATTTTGACTTTTGACCCTCCTTTAGAAATAGGGAAGCTCATTCCTGGGGATTTGGTACCTCCCTTCATTTATCCTCTAAAACAATAGAGTCCAGCCTAGAAAGACCAAGTTTCTAGATATTTCCTACTTCCTCCTAATCCTGATTTTTGCATTTAAAGTAAGCTTGCAAGGAGTTACCTTCAGCTGTGTGACCTTCTCTCTTGTAACTTAGAATTTTTAGTCACACCCATTGCTTAGGTATTGTTATTGTTGTACTAGGCTTTGTGATTACAAATATTCTTCACCTGTGCCTAATTTTACTCCTATAAATTCTCCTGCTCAAAAAATAAAACTTGTCGCACTCCTGCCAGAAACGTGTTGACCCCACATTCTCTGTGTGATTTCATTTATTTCATATTTCATATTTCTCCGTACGCCTGGTTCGAGCAACCCACTCTCCCTGAAGTGGATTCACCGAAATCACACTGGCGCTGTAAGACAGAAGCCGCTTGTTGCATAAAGGCACTTACTTGCCTTGCATGCAGCTGACTCTGATTCGGTTCAAGCAGAACCCTGGCAAGATTACCTAATCACTGAGTCAAAGCAGAGTCAGCACTGCTGAGTGTGATCCAGACCCATGAAAGAATAAACTAAGCACATGTTAAATATAGTATGGTCTGTTATAATACTATAAAAAAGTCAACAATTATGAGGTACTAATTATAAATATAAATTACAACAAAATGAATAGTTAGAGCCTCACTGAAGCCAGTGTTTCTAGCAAAACATCTTTCAAAGTATTAAGAAAATAATTGCTGACTTAGAATGATGGGACTAGTAAAATTTTTTTATTGGAGAAGAGTATAGAATAAAGCTATGAACAGATGAATTAACAAATGAGATTTCACCATAAAGCAACTAGGCTAAAGAAAAGTTTAAAGACTATATTTTAGGACAAGCAAATTCAAACTAAAATATGGTGCATGTATATTACATAAACCAGATGATAAATTGGCAAGTTAAAATACTTCTATAATTCTTAAATTATTATGAAAATGACTTTAAATATTATACATAATTATAATTTAAATTCTATACATCAAATTTTGGATTTTTATAAAATTAAATTTAGATGCTAAAATTTCAAGTGTCTACGTAAAAGAAATGTAAACTAAAGAAAAACCATAAATTCTGGAGGGAGGAAGGGAGGGGGGACAAAAGAAAAACCATAAATTCTAATTTTAAAGTAGTAAGAAGTATATATAGTAAAATAAAGCACCATACAAATAAAAAAGTAAGATAAAAAAAAATCAGTCTAAATATACAGCATAGAAAGGATTATATAGTTTACATTAAGACAGAAAAAGTACCTAATTGGATTTTTTAAGTGTAGCTATATACTTTTTATAGGAACATTGCCCAAAATTAAATACATGAAAAGTCTTAAAATACAAATGATGGAAAATAATTATCAAATAAACTCTAATTGAAAGGAAGTTAAAGCTACTTTTGATGAGACCATCCTCCGCTATGCTGAGGCATCCATGACCAGTCTAGACCATTAGACCTTGTGTTAGAGGTTGGAGTCTACCAAAAACACTCTTAAGATGTGCTGGGAGAAAAGAGGTTTGTGATCCAAGGGTATTCTACATAGTAACACTGTATATACTTGGTCATTTCCAGCTATATTTTAGGCACTGGTAGGAATATTTTAAAAGGGAGACATATCATAAAACTGAAACTTAAAAATATTTTATAGGTATAGTTGATAATAATAAGCAAAAGCTAAATAGGATGCTCTAAAAATCTTATTTCTTTTTTGTTTTGTTTGTTTGGCTACACCTGGTGACCCTAAGGGGTTACTCCTGGCTATGCTCTCAGAAATCGCTCCTGGCTTGGGGGACCAAATGGGAGGTACGCCAGGTAATTGAACTGTGGTCTGTTCTAGGTTAGTGCATGCAAGGTAAACACCCTACTGCTTGTCCAACCACTCCAGCCCCTAAAAATTATCTTCTTCTTCTTCTTCTTCTTCTTCTTCTTCTTCTTCTTCTTCTTCTTCTTCTTCTTCTTCTTCTTCTTCTTCTTCTTCTTCTTCTTCTTTCTTCTTCTTCGTCTTCTTCTTCTTCTTCTTCTTCTTCTTCTCTTCTTCTTCTTCTTCTTTCTTCTTCTTCTTCTTCTTCTTCTTCTTCTTCTTCTTCTTCTTCTCTTCTTCATCATCTTCTTTCTTCTTTTCTTCTTTTCTTCCTTCTTCTTTTCTTCTTCTCCTCCTCTTCTTCCTTTGTCTTCTTTTCTTCTTTCTTCTTCCTTTCTTCTTTTTTTCCTTCTTTTTTTCTTCTCCTCCTCTTCTTTTCTTCTTCCTTTTTCTTCTTCTTTTCTTCTCCTCCTCCTTCTCCTCCTCTTCTTTTCTTCTTCTTCTTCTTCTTCTTCTTCTTCTTCTTCTTCTTCTTCTTCTTCTTCTTCTTCTTCTTCTTCTTCTTCTTTTTTCTCCTCCTTCTCCTTCTCTTCCTCCTCCTCCTCCTCTTCTTCTTCTTCTTCTTCTTCTTCTTCTTCTTCTTCTTCTTCTTCTTTTCTCCTCCTTCCCTTCTTCCTCCTCCCCCTCCTCCTCGTCCCCTTCTTCTTCCTCCCTCCTCTTCGTCACCCTTCTTTCTCCTTCCCTCCTCTCCCCCTCCTCCTCCTCGTCCCTCCTATTCCTCCTCCCCTTCCTCTTCCCTCTCTTCTTCCTCCTCCTCCTCCTCCTCCCCCCTCTTTCTTTCATTTTTTTTTTTTTGGTTTTTGGGTTACACCTGGCAGTGCTCAGGGGTTATTCCTGGCTCTACACTCAGAAATAGCTCCTGGCAGGCTCGGGAAACCATATGGGATTCCGGGATTCAAACCACCATCTGTCCTAAATTGGCTGTGTGCAAGGCAAATGCTCTACCGCTGTGCTATCTCATATTTCTAAAAAAAAAAAAAAACTATCTCAAAGTAATTAGTGTTTTTAAGGCTTCTTAGACAAGATAAATCTTCATGGTATGTTTAACAGGTCTTTCAAGTTAACAGAAGCTAAACTAGGAAAGATACCAAATTAAGATTACAGAAAATTTGAAAAATATTATCAATTTAGGGTTAATAAGTTTATATGCACCCCTTCAATAAATAAGAAGATATTTTCATCAAACTTCTGAAACATTGAGGAAAAATGTAGCTCTTGAGTAAGAATGTGTATCTCCACAAGTTTCAAATTATGGCCACTATACTTATTATATTCTGTCCACAAGGTCACTAAATAACAAAAATACATGAGCATACATACTTCTAATTATATATATATGTTCTAAAATAGTTACAAGTAAATGGTATCAAAATTAGTATTTTAAAAATTGTTCCTTAGAAAGAAATTTGCTTGAAAACATAGTTTACATAGTTTAATGTTAGTGGGTTAAATGTACAAATGAAGAAGACAAACAAAACTTCTAGCAAAATAATATTAGAATATAAGCAACCTAAGAGCAAAATCAGTAAGATGCGAACTCATTATCTTTCAAACACACAGAAGTCAGATATTCAACTTCACCAACAAATAGACAAATACCTGGGACTTATTTTTAATAAGAGAGAAACAAAATAAATTTTATGACAGTACTATAAGGTTAAAGAAAGTTAAAATATGTAAAAATAAGATGATGATGTTAGGAATGAAATTCTTCCAGGGCAGCTATTCCAATGTAAGTGCTTGTTAGGAAACTCTTGAAGAGGAATGAGCTTCAGATCACATGTTTGGGTATTGAATTTGTGGATTTTAAATAATAAGTGGTAGAAATAGTTGTCATATAAGCACATAGAAAAATCTAAATGTCATGACAAAGATCAATAGAAAAATACAAAGACATTCTTTTTGTTTGTTTGTTTTTGAGCCACACCCGACAGTGCTCAGGGATTACTCCTGGCTATCTGCTCAGAAATAGCTCCTGGCAGGCACGGGGGACCATATGGGACACCGGGATTCGAACCAACCACCTTTGGTCCTGGATCGGCTGCTTGCAAGGCAAACGCTGCTGTGCTATCTCTCTGGGCCCACAAAGACATTCTTACAAGCCACCAGTGCTCTTAAGAAACCTCTACACTTTCTTAATTACTAAAATCTTTTTTTCCACATTACTTTAAATAAATTGTCTATAACTTTAGTAACTTATTTCTTGATTACTTACTGAATAAGTAGCAGAGAATGACTATAACTCTGGAAAACAGATCTCTCTTCCAGAACTTGTCATCTTAAACATTCTCTCACACTCTTTCAACTAAAATGGGATCCATCACATTGTTGATGAAAATTGATGCCCTGGGAAGAGCAAATATAAAGCAAGGGATATTTAAAATTAAAAAACAAAACAAAGAAGTAATAGGACTTAAGGGGAATTCTGAAACTCACCAATAATTAAAGGGTAGGCCAAGGAGAACTCACAAAAGAGACAAAAATGAAATGGTCAGAGAAGAAGAAGGCTAACAAGGAGAGTACAGAAACGGATAAGTCACAGGGAGAGGGCATTTCAAGAAAGCAGGAGCAGTCAATAGTGTCAAATTCTGCCAAGTGTTCAGGTAGATAAGGGCTGGAAATTATTTATTGGATTTAACTACAAGGCCATCATCGCTGACATTGACAAGAGCAGCTCCAGCAGCGTGGAGGAAGAAGAATCCTGATTTCAGAAGGTTGTGGAGTGAAAAGAAGAAACAGAAGTAAGACTTTTCTGATGTCTTCTGGTGAATGGAATGAGAAATATATACTAGCTTCTGAAGAACATAAAGAAGATATTTTATTTCCCTAAGATCATACATAAATGTTAATTAGAAAAAATAGACAGGAATGGAGATGGAATATGTAGTATAAAGGGGATAATTTATTTAAGCCCTTTTATTGTGCTTACTCTTCTAAGGTCTGGATAAATAGCAATATTTTCCATTCTTGCCACTACCCTATGAAAAAGGAATAGTACTTCTTCCCATTTTGCTGTTAAATTATAAACACAAATAGTTTAGGTCAAATGTTCATGTTCATTCACTCAATTAGCAAAAAGCCATAGGTCAAATATGGTCTAGGATTAGCTCCATTAGGCCAATTATCTATGACTCCTTACCCAATGGAAAAGCAGGTTTTGAGAAGAAATTAGAGCAAGTTAGCCCAAAATTGAAAAGGGATGGTTTGGGGTTAAGTGAGTCAAAGGAAATCTATTTACTACATTGTAATATAAAGGTAAGAAGTTATCTTTTGAACAATTGTGCATATAGGAGACTGAAAGCTAGAAGCTTAAGAAGTTTCCATTCATTCTGGGAGGGGGGGGACTTGGGAATAGAAAGAAATAGGTTAAAGGGCTAGAGAGCCAGAATTGCATGCTGCAAGGGGAGAGATTAAAAAAAAAAAAAAGCTCCTCAGCTTTCATAGTATTATATGAGCACCATTTGGAAGGACATGCTCAGAAAACAAAAGGATTTTGTTTTTATTTGTGAAGTGAAAAATATGTTTGTTTGTTTGTTTGTTTGTGGGTTTCTTGGGGGATGTTAAAGGGGAAACAGAAAGTCTTATTGGAATGTAAAAAAATTCCCCATACAGGGAGTAACAGTATTGGAATAAATACTTGCGCAGTTATTTTTTTTATGAACATTATTAGAGAATAAAAAGTGTTTGGTTTAAAAAGTTAAGTTGTTGATAACCTAAAACTAAGAGACGGTTTTATATAGATACTACAGAGAGAAGGAAATGAGGGCTCATTATAAACACAGTAGGGTTGCAGAGAAGTTGCAAAAATTATTTGCTAGGGCTGGAAATATAGTATAACTGATAAGGCCTTGTTTTGTATACAGCTGAACCAAGTTGAATCTCTGACACACCAGAATGTCCCCTGAGTTTGGCAGAAGTGATTCCTGATTGTAGAACCAGCTAGAACCCCTGAGCACTAATGAGTGAGGCCCCAAGCCAACAATATATACTAAAAATGAAACTAATGTTTTGTGAATACAAATTAGGATCAAAACCAGTGTGCAGACTTTTATGCTTCCCCTATAACACTACTTAGAATATCAACTCACTAATTGAGATGGGGTTTACCTGCCTCTTGACTTGAGATGTATAAATGCCTTATTTTACTTTGTTCTTTGTAATGTGTGCCAGTTTTTGTGGAGTGAGATGGTACCTGATTGTTGTTTTGATTTGCATCTCTCTAATGATCAGTGATGTGGAACATTTTTTCATGTACTTTTTGGCCATTTGTATTTCTTCTTTGAGAAAGTGCGGTTCATTTCTTCTCCCCATTTTTTGATGGCATTAGGTGTTTTTTTTTTCTTATTAAATTCTGTCAGTACTTAGTATATTTTCAATATTAACCCTTATCTGATGGGTATTGGGTGATTAGTTTCTCCCATTGTGTTGGTGGCTTTTGTATCCTAGGCACTATTTCCCTTGAGGTGCAGAATCTCCTCAGCTTAATATAGTCCCATCTCTGCTTGCTTCCACTTGCTTGGCGAGTGCTGTTTCTTCCTAGAAGATGTTTTAGTCTTAATGTAATGGAGTGTTTTGCCTATGTGTTTTTCTATATATCTTAAGGTTTCAGGTCTGATATCCAAGTCTTTAATCCATTTGCTTTTGACCTGCATGATGCATGATGTTAGATGGAAGTTTGAGTTCGTTTTTTTGTTTTTTGTTTTTTTTGCAAGTGACTGACCAGTTGTCCCAACATCACTTGCTGAAGAGGCTTTTCTTGCTCCATTTTGCATTGAATTCCTCTTTATCAAAGATTAGTTGATTGTATGTCTGGGGAACATTTTCCAAATACTGATCTGAGAATCTGTCTTTATTCCAATATCAGACTGTTTTAATGACTATTGCTTTGTAATATAATTTAAAATTGGAGAAAGTGTTACCTCCCATTTCCTTATCCCAAGTATTCCTCTAGCTATTCATGGGTGTTTATTGTTCCAAATAAATTTCAGGAGTGCTTGATCCACTTCTTTGAGAATGCCATGTGTATCATAAAAGGGATTGCATTAAATCTGTACAATGATTTGGGGATTATTGCAATTTTAATGATATTAATCCTCTGAGTCCATGAGCAGGGTATGTGTCTCTATTTCCTCATGTCCTCTTTTATTTCTTGAAGCAGGGTTTTGTAATTAGTGTATATAGGACTTTCACCTCTTTAGTTAAGACTCAGTGCTTCTCAATTATTTTCTGTCATGCCCCCCTAGGAAGAAGAAAACATTTTTCGCGCCTCCCACACGATTGTAAATAATATCTTTATTAAAAAACTTTAATCTGCAAAACAAAAATTATATATAAAATAATTTGAGCTGATTATTTAATCATAGGTGATGTCTGGATTAATGGCTACAATGAGCACGTGTTGCAATGCATAGCTTTTCGAAGCGGGGTTTGAAGCAGGACACAGCAACTCTCAGCTCCAGAGTCATACAGAGATATAAATATGGGGCTTAGCTTGTTATGACAGTGTTTGCCAAGGTCAAATGTGCCCCCATTTACAAAGCCTTGCCCCCAGGGGGGTGCACCCTACTACTTGAATAACACTAAGTTAAGTTGACTCCAAGTTATTTGAGCTTGTTTGATAATAGTGTGAATCGGATTGTTTTTTTAATGTCCATTTCTTCTCTATCATTATTGGTGAATATTTTGCAATGGTTTAACATACATAAATCAATCAAGATAATAGACCATATCAACAAAAAATAAAAATCATATTATCATTTCAACAGATGCAGAGAAAGCATTCAATAAAATCCAATACCCATTCTTGATAAAAAAAAAAAAACACTTCATTGAGATGAGAATAAAGAAACTTTTCTTAATATAGTCGAGGCCATCTACTACAAGCCAATGACAAATACCATTCTCAATGGAGAAAAACTAAAAGCCTTTCCTCTAAAATCTTATACAAAACAAGGCTGCCCTTTTTCACCACTCCTATTCAACATAGTGCTGGAAGTTCTTGCCATAGCAACTAGGCAAGAAAACGATATTAAGGGCATCCAGATAGAAAAGAAAGAAATCAAACTCTCACTGTTTGCAGATGACATACTATACGTAGAAAACCCTAGGGGCCAGAGTGATATTGCAGTGGTAGGGTATTTTTGCCTAGCACACAGCTGACCTAGAACAGACCTCAGTTGATCACCAGAGTCCCATATGGTCCCCCAAGTCAGAAGCACTTTCTGAGCATATAGCCAGGAGTAACCCCTGAACATTACCAGGTGTAGCCCAAAAAACAAAACAACAACAACAACAAAAGAAAACTCTAAAGTCTCTACCAAAAGCTTCTAGAAACAATAGATTCATATAGCAAAGTTGCAGGCTATAAAATGTAACCAGTCTTCATTTTGGGGGGTCACACCCGGCAGCACTCAGGGGTTACTCTTGGCTCTAAGCTTAGAGATCGCTCCTGCCAGGCTGGGGGGGGGGGCATATGGGATGCCGGGATTTGAACCACTGTCCTTCTGCATGCAAGGCAAACACCCTACCTCGATGCGATTTCTCCAGCACCCAGTCTTAATATTTTTACTGACCTTATAATATACTTTCTTTTAATTGCTAATAATGTTTTTACTTGTTTTCAATTAAAAATGTAGGATTTTAAAACACCTTATTTTTAATTGCTTTAATTTGAAAACATAATATTTTTTTTATCTTTTTACACTTGTCTTGTTTTTTTGCTTTTGTTTTTTGGGTCTTGGTTTTTTGGTTTTATTAAATTTTTTTTTGAGAAAAAAATCGATATTTATATGGAATTTGTTTCTCCTTGCCAACTTTAGTGATTAACTTTATCCATATGTTGTCTATCCATATGTTGTTTACATTAAATAAAATTATTTTGACACTGAACTTCTTTAATGTATAGGGGAAAGCATCCTATTAAAGTATGTGAGAATTTAACATAATATTAACACACACATTTTAAACAAAATTCTATATAATTTTAAATATAATGTACATGGGCATATTATGTTAATGTAAGTAATTACTCTCGAGCTTATTTTACCTAGATAACTTTTTATTTTTTAACATGTCATTTGTTTGTAGCTAATAAAAAAGTCTAAATTGTGTAGCTTAACAAACCTTTTTTTAACTTTATTCATATTGATGTTTTCTTGGGAGCCCTCAAAACAGTTGCAATACTTTTTAATCTTATTTAAATGTTCTTATAATCAATCTTTTTACACTTACAAAGGATTTCTGAAACCATTTTAATATATGTTTTTTTTGTTATTTAGTTAGTTATTGCTTTCGGGGCATACCCAGCTGAGCACAAAACTTACTCTTGGCTCTGTACTAAAAAATATCCCTTAGCAGGGGGTAGGTTGTTAAGACTTAGGACAGTATTGGATGTTCTAATGACTATATGTGGTGGAGAGGATCAAACACCTGTGGACATATGCAAGGTAAGGACCTTACTCACTGTTCAAGATTTTTGTTCTCTCTCCCTCTCTATTTAAAAAAAATAAAACATTAATGGCTTTACTCAATCTTCACTATATTTTCGGTCTAAATTTAATTTTAATGATGCATATTTATATTTAATATTTGAATTCACCCATTTTTAGCACACAGTATTTTTTATATAGAAATAACATTGTCTCTCTCTTTTTATTAATAATTTTTATTTTGACCAAAGTGGATTACAAATCATTCACAATAGTATTTTAGGTACATAGTGACATTGAATTAGGAGTATTCCCACCACCAATGTTGTCCTCCCTCCACCCCTGTTCCCAGCATGCATCCCATATCACCCCTCCTTTGTCCCCCGGGCTTCTAGTATAAGTGGTCCCTTCTGTGTCTAGCCTGTTGTAGATTGGGTATCAATTCTGTTGTAGTTGGCTTTGGATTTGGTGTTTAAATCTGATCGTTTTTTATTTCTATTCAATTTTCATATGACTGTTCGGTCTTGGTGCTCTCCATCATTTCCCCCTTAATTTGTGAGGCAGAACATTGTCTCTTATTGTGATCCAATTCATTATAGTTTACATAGAGACCAGACATACTCAAGGCTAGTTGAAACTTAGTCCCACTCTTCGCCGACTCCTTGCTCCCATCCTTTTATTAAATATCCCTGAAGGTCTCTCAGTGCTGCTAGATTCAGCTGGCCTGCAACAATCTTTGGTTTAACTTTGTCAGTATGACTATACAATTTTTAACTCATATTTTATATTTATTTTCACTTTCTAACCTTTGATTTTCTAGCCTACTATCTTCAACTATGGTTAATTGTTAAGATATTTTCCTTATTTTTTGTTGATTTTTATAGTGTTTTATTAATTGTTGAGTTAAATGTTTAATTTCAAAATTTTTAATATTCTTTAATATTTAATATATATTAAATATTAAATATATATACATGTGCATCTAGGAATTTTATTTCTGCGTTCTAATAATGTGATCATCTCATTTACATTAAGGCATATTCTTTTGAATAATTTTTTGTTTGGTTTTGCTTTCTGGGGTCACATCTGTTGGTTCTCAGAGGTAACTCCTGGCTCTGCACTCCGAAATCGCTCCTGGCAGGCTTCAGGAATCATATGGGATGCCAGGGATTGAACCCAGATTGGTCCCAGGTCAGCCTCAGGCAAGGCAAATGCCCTAGCCATTGTGCTATTACTCCAGCCCTCAAAAATAATTTTTGACTTATTCTTTAAATTTCAGGTTTATATGTTTGTATATATATTCCATCCTATATAGTTTTATTGTAATAAGATAATATAATCAATAGCCAAATCATTTTTTAAAATCAAGGAGATTTTAATTTTTTTCTTTTGGTTTTGGGTCCCACCTGGCGGCGCTCAGGGGTTACTCCTGGCTCCATGCTCAGAAATCGCCCCCAGCAGACTCTGGGACCACATGGGATCCTGGGATTCGAACCACCGTCCTTCTCCATGCAAGGCAAACACCTTTCCTCTGTGCTATCTCTTGAACCCCTAAAATGTTTTGATACATTTGGTTGCCTACTACATGCTCAGATCTTACAAAATACATGGGAAATGCTGGGGCTGGAGCAGTGGCGCACAGTAGGGCGTTTGCCTGGCACATGGCTGACATAGGACAGACAACATTTCAATCCCTTGGCATCCCATATGGACCCCCAAGCCAAGAGCAGTTTCTGAGCACATAGTCAGGAGTAACCTCTGAGTGAAGCTCCAAAACAAAACAAAACAAAACAAAAAATACCTGGGATACCCAGCAAAATAAATTTTTTCTTTCTTGGATATAATATCTGCATGTAAAAGTGGCCCATTATATTACAATATGCATTTTATACTTAACATTTGTATTAAACATTTAATAACACATAGTGCTCCTATAAAATATATAATTGATTTATAAATGATAACATTTTATGATGAATATAGTCTGTAAGTTAATAATTTATACATTGATAGCATGTGAAGTCAAATTAGTTAAATAATAGATAAATATTTTGCCAGAGAGAGAGATTTCTGTAGCTAAGGTGCATGCTTTGAATGCAAATGACCTAGATTTAATACTTAGAACCACATATGATTCCATGAGCCCCTCCAAGAGTAATTCATTCCTGAGCACAAAACCTAAGAGTAAGTCCTGAGCATTGCATAGTGTAGCTCAACTATCCACCACTCCCCAAAAAAGAATTATTAAAATATAGAAAATATGTTGTCAATGAACATTAATATAAATTGCAGCATCCATATATTTTTGGCAAATTTTATATCTGTTAGACAGTTATATCATTGTTTGTTATAATATTTATGATAAGGGGACACATTAGTTTTATAAAATGCTGTTTTGTTTTGTTTTTTGCTAAAATGCATTTTTAATGTTAGATACTATAACTAACCAGATACTTATACTTTTCTGAAAATTTATTTGCTTTCCTTTTGTTTTACATCTTTTAGCACCTTTGAAATTTAATTGTTTTTATTTTACATGTAAGTCCTATGCCATATTTGCATTGACATCACTGTCAGAGAAAAGAACCTAAGGAGGCCCCAAAGCAAAAAGCAAGTCAAATGTCTAAGCCTTTGTCCTGTAGGTTCTTTCAAGTGTTCTTTTTTATGATTTGACCATAAAATGAATTTCTTTTCAAGGGAACTTCATTTTGTTTTTTCTACCTTCAACATTATCCCCTGAACCTTATAAATATATTATTAAAACAGCAGCTTATTTATTTAATTTTACTTAAGAAATCCCACAGTTACAATGTTTTCCTTGGAGACAGAAATTATTGCCAGTTTTTGTATTTCCTAAGTATCCAATAATGAGTATTAAAAACATTTAAATGAATAAAAAAAGCAGTTACAATGTCTATAAACATCAGGGGCCGGGAAGTTGGCGCTAAAGGTAAGGTGTCTGCCTTGCAAGCGCTAGTGTAGGATGGACCACGGTTCTATCCCCTGGTCCCCCCAAGCCAGGGGCGATTTCTGAGAGTCCCATATGGTCCCCCCAAGCCAGGGGCGATTTCTGAGCACATAGCCAGGAGTAACCCCTGAGCGTCAAACGAGTGTGGCCCAAAAAAACAAAAAAAAAAAATCCCCCAAAAAAACAAAAACTCCAAAAAACAATGTCTATAAACATCAGGAAGTTTATTTTTCACCTTTGTAAATATTCCAACATTGAGTAATTCAGTTATATATACATGCAAATATGTGTGTGGCTATATACGTATATATACACACAGAATTTCATATACATTCATATAAATGTAAATCACATATATTATATAATCAAATGATATATTTGTGATGTAGAAATATTGTATATTATATACTTTTAAATACTGCCAAAACATTTTAGCAAATATTATTTTTGCATTTTTATGTGGAGTGCATGCCATCCTAAACCTTATTCACAATTAGTCAGTTATATTTCCTAAGTAAATCCCATGATTTCATAGTTACTCATAATTATTTTCAAATAATGTAAATGAAAAATATCTGCCAAATAGTGTAATTGAAATAAAAGTCAAATATGAATAGATATTTAATATAAATAGATATTTATTCTTTGTTGTATAAAAATACTACTTTTCCAAATGAAAAATACTGTTGAGTCTCTCAGGGAAATTAATATATATATATATATATATATATATATATAATCTCTCAAATGGCATGTATTAAAAGTAATGGAAGTTATGTCCAGTATAAGAGTCAAAGAAGAAAATTACCTTTTTAAGATTATGACTATTATACTATACTACAGATACCTTCATGGTTGAATAGAAATTGCTCACCCAATTTTCTTTTTCTTTTTCTTTTTTTCTTTTTTGGTTTTTCGGGCCACATCCATTTGATGCTCAGGGGTTACTTCTGGCTACGCACTCAGAAATTGTCCCTGACTTGGTAGGACCATATGGCACGCTGGGGGATTGAACCGTGGTCCTTTCCTTAGCTAGCGCTTGCAAGGCAGACACCTTACCTCTAGCGCCACCTCA